>NC_089794.1:0-47500 GCF_040412425.1 Macrobrachium rosenbergii
TCAAAAACAGGCCTACGGTCATGCCCTAGGCGTCTACGCTCTGTTAAAAACATTCGCCAAGAGAGACAGGTAGAAAGGAAAAAAAGGACTTTAGGACCACCTATTTTTAAGGCTGATATGGAAATTTTCCTATAGGGGGAAATGCCTAAATGCTACCTGTTCCTTTCTCCACACGAACGTTACAATTTAAATTTGCCTACGTGATTTGGCTGCTACAACGGACGTTGGTTGCTCTGATAGAACTACAAAGAAATACATTGAGGGCGAACAGCAGTAATATTTATAAAAGCTCCCCCCCTTAAGAGGGCCTTCACTCCCTTTTCAGGCACGAAGGTCTGTACTAAGTAAGCTGTTCGCCTCTATTAGGTTACTCTTCTTCCCCTCAGCAGATTAGTCCTGGTTAGCCTACCTAGCTACAGAACTACCTAACCCTAGATAGGATATGAGCTATAATCACTACTTTACCTAATTCTAATAGTACTAGAAGGTGCTTACAGTTATTATAGGCTACCTCCTACAATCATGTTTTTTAGACCTAGCCTAGTGGTACATTCTATGGTATTCCCTAGCCTAACCTATCCTAACCCGACCGTAGCACCAACATAAGAGTTAATGTTCTAACTAAATTACAACTTGGTTTATGTTTAATACAATTAATAATTACTAGTTAATTTATGAGGGTTGCCTCATATGATAAATGGGTGCCTCACTGAGGTCTTAGGCCATGCGTGTCATGAGCATCGTGGCTCGTTTCACAATAGTTAAGATTGTTGAAATTAGTTATGCTACTTACGTGATTACTGTGGCTCGGTGGTAAGTGGAAGGAACAAGGCTACTAATTTGATGTACTGTACTTAAGGCGGTCTAGGCTATGTACAAGAAAAAGAGATCATGTGGCTACCTCCTCTGGGCAAGGGGCCAGGATCACTCTAAGATGGTAGGGCACTGTGCCGAGAGGGCACTAGTGCCTGGATGAGCTTATGGCTCGGCAACTACTGGGCTCTCTTCCGCCCCTTCTTCTTCTTCTTCGGGTTCCTCCAAGGCCTATCAGTAGCAGGCCTAGGAGGTGATGAGGGCACCGACTCTGGGGACAGGCCAGAAGGGCTAGTGGGCGCGAAGTCAGGGGCAACTTCAAAAGCTACAGGAGGGCTCCCTACTCCGGCTGCTGCGACAACCAGAGCGAGAGCGATCTCGACTTCTGCGTCCAAGGAGGCCAGTTCCTGGTCTTCCAGAGATGGGGTACCATTTCGATCCTCCAGGGGTTCATCCCCTGGAGTCAGATTTGGCAAAGAGGAAGTCTCGGGTGCTGGAGGCTCTCCGGTTGCGATGATCAACTGCATGGGGAATCCTAAATCTCCCGGAGGAGGATTCGCCTCATGATTTAGACCCGGCATAGGGGCCTTCTTTATTGGTAGCTCAACGTCCGTGGCGGACGGAGTCTGGCACTGCTCAGTGCTCGCAAGTGGCACTGGCAGCAGTTAATGGTCAGGCATGCCTGACAAGGGGTCCGGAGGTGCAATACCTCGCGGACGACTTGGGTTTGGCTGCGGCAGAGATTCCTGCCCCAGCAGGAGATCATAGCCTCTCCGAGAGTTTTGTTCGGAGGCGTCCGCTGGGCGTTGCTTGCTTGGGCAGCCCTCCCACTTTGTGGAGTGGTCTGTCCGCTTGCACGTCCTGCAGCGGTACTGCTCCTCCTGAATATCTCTTCGGGGAGAGGGAGGACCTCTTGGTGGGCCAGCCCTTCGTGATTGGAGAGGGCTAGGCCTAAAATGGTTTGGTTTGTGCCCCTTCCGCGGACCACTTTGGTGGGCGGAAGGTGGGGGTTTGACTTTATCGAGAGTTCTAGATGGGGCCTCCGTGGAGGAGGTAATGCGGCTGCGAAGTGGCGTTGGTAACGGGCTTCCCCAGAGAAGATCCCGTCCCAACAAGAAAGCCACTCCGGGCCGAATTCCACCCACCACGCCAAGGCGGTGGGGTATCGTGCCCCAAGGTGCCGTAACCTGGAGTTGGACCGTGGGAACGGTAATGGTACGGCCCTCTATCCACTTCATTTCCCACCGGGTTTTTTCGTCAACCATGGCACCGGCTGGCACTTGGGCCCTAGTGATCAGGCTAATGTCTGCCGCAGTGTCTACTGTGACCGGAAGGGTCACAGGCAGGCTAGTGCTCTGAAGAGGGGCCAACGAGATGAACTGGGTTTCCAGTCTCTCGGGGTAAAGGATCCGGTGCGGACTGGCCGCAGAGAATGAAGTGCTAATTAGGTTGACAAATTTTGTGGTGGGGACATGATGTGGACAGGCCGGAGATCCAGCATTGTAGTGGCTGGCAGCCCCACAGGATTTGCACGGGCCTTTTGGATGGGCTCGGTGGCCTGCAGTAACTGTTGGAGGAGAGGGCTGAGCAGGTGAATCGGGAGAGGAGTTCTGGTTGGTAGGGGTAGGCTGCTTATTAGTGCCGAGTTTGCATCGGCACTCAGCTTCAGCGTGTCTCCCCTTCTTGCAATAGTTGCACATGGTCTTGCTTGGCAGTCCATTCTTTGAACGATTTGAGTTCGAGAGGTAGGCTGGAGGAACGATTCGCTTCTGCGAGGTGCTATGCAACTCATTAAAAGTTTCCCACGAATCAGCCATGCGACAAGCTTCCATAAGTGTGGGGGGCTGTTTATCGTTAACATATACAGCAAGGGGCCCAGGCACACATTGGTAAAGGTCTTCTGGCATGGTCCGATTGAAAAGATCCTCAAACATCGTGCAGGCCAAGGAGTCGAACCAGCGCGTACCGGACTGGGTTTTGTGACACGCCCATTCCGTCCAAGACCAGCCGACTTCCTTGGCAAGACCTCGGAACCGTTGTCTCCATTTTTCTGGGGTTATCTCGTAGGCCTTGGTAATGACTCTACGAACTTCCGCCATGTTGCCTCTCTGGCTCTTCTCCAGTGAGCGAAGCGCTGCCTTGGCTTTTCCCTCCATATGCTTGGCTAGTATTAAGGCTCTCTTCGTCTCCGTGGTGATGTAGTTATCAAAAAGAGCCTCGATCTCCTCCAGCCATGCTTCTGGCTCGTCCTCAGTCCACTTGGGGACGAGGGAATTGATGCTCGAAATTGGAGCGGTTGATGCAGCAAGTGTAGGACTGGAGGCTTGTTGTCTAGCCATAGCTTCGGCATCCTCCATTTTCGCTCTTTCCAGCTCGAGCTCTTTCTCTTTGAAGGCTAACTCATGCTGTCTTCTTCTCTCTTCTCTTTCCTCTTCCAGTTGCCTCTGCTCGGCTTCACATGCCCTCTGTTCTTCTTCATACCTCCTCTGCTCGGCTTCATACCTCCTCTGCTCTTCTTCATACTTCCTCTGCTCGAGTCTTTCTTCCTTCTCCCGCTTGGCCAAGTCGTCCACTTGCTCCTTGACCCAGGTGGTAAGTTCCGAGCCGATGAGACCTGCCGCCGTCCCCAGCCCTAGGAAGGATTTATAATTTTCTGCTGCCATGGTTCTGGTGGGGAAGGGCGTCTAACCAGGTCGACTGGGCGTACTTGGGCAGCGAGGATGTGTCTCTTCAGTGACGTGGCACCCTTTCAAAAGGTGGCACTGTAGTTCGGTGTGCCGTGTACAGGTCACACTGGTGGCACTCAGTATCCCTAGGCACTGGTGCAGGTTAGCTTCCAGAAGAACTTTCTCTTCTGTGTTCCCTTTTGTTTTGGTTTTATTTATTTTCTTATATGCTTGCTTGGTTTCACTATGGTGCCAATGTGTTCCTAGGGACCCTCTACTGGAGTCCAACTAGGCTATATAGGAGGAAAGGCACTCTACACCCCCTGCAGAGTGTAACAATTGAATGAGAGAGAAAGGGAAGGTAAAAGAGAGAGAGAGAGAGAAGTAAGCTATTCAAGTGATGACAGTGCAGCAAATTATTGGCACTGTGGTATAAAGTGAATTTTTTTTTTTTTTTTTTTTTTTTTTTCTAAAGGTACTCGTGAGTGGCTGGTCCCAGCTAACCGCTCTTCTTTCAGAGGGTGAAAACTATGGTTTCGCCATGGGTATGGGTACCAGGCCTCAGTTGACCGACAACTTATCACTGTAAAAGCTCAACTTGTCCTCATCTGACTTGTGGGACAGAGGTATTTCTTTTACTTATTAATTTAATTTCTGTGTCGGCCCGTCTTTCTTTGAAGCGGGTCACGTACACTCGAAGGTTATCACTTCACGGCTTACTTGAATGAAGAGAGAGAGAGAGAGAGAGAGAGAGATTTTCAATCAGCTAATTTCTTGCTGCTTGAGAACATGTTAAGCAAAGATTTGATAAGAGCACAATGGCATTGTTCTAAATAAAATGCAGATACGTCGTCTTGGCTTCCTGAGCGATGCTTTATCTGACCTTCAAAGGAGCCGACGTGACGTCACAAGATTTTAGCGTAAAATTTAAAATTCTTTTTATATGGTTTTTCCCCGCAGGTATTTGTAAAGGAACTTGTTATTGTATTAATCCTAACTAAGGCCTATCTTTCCCTGACTAAATTATATCTTGGTTTTGTCTACCGAAGTCTGTCTAGCTAAGATATTGCGAGGTGGGTTTAATACGCCAAAGTAGTAGTTCCAAAGTGGCTGAAAACAGAGCTTGTTCAACACAAAGAATGACAATAACAGGGTGTTAAGATGGCGGCCAAGTCCCGTTAGGCCTAAATTCAAAACAACCGCGCGGCGGGTATTTTCTTTTTAGCACAAAATTCAAAACAACGAACGAAACAAATGCAGGTATCCTGATTTTACTCTAAATATACCAATCATGCATAGCGTTTTACGTTAAGGATGGAAAACGAAATTACCAAACAACGTTGTGTCTTTTGTTATGTATTTTCCGCGGTGAAAACATCCGTTTAATGAGTGATTCGGACAGGACCAAATTTACTTTACTGAAAAAAAATGTATTTTATGGCAAAATTACTATTTCCGTTCGTTCGCTATTTCACTGACACGGTGTTTTGAATGATTCCCGCTATATGAAACAATAACGATTGGATACGTTACCGACGCGATTACTAAATTACTTTGTGTACATGAAATGGGCTCCGCGGATTCGGTCTTAGGATTCGTTACTGGACGACTTAACTCGAACAGTCCGAACGCGGTAAAAATGTCCTTTCTCACAACGTTACAAATTATGACTTGCTCTGCTTTCGATGCACCCTTGCCTACCTACGCTAATTCTCACTATTCTTCTTATTGCTTATTATTATGCCTGGCTCCTTGTTTGGAAGAGCAAAATGGAATTCAATATCTGACTTTTATCTTTGGATTAATGTAATTAATTTCCTTTTCTCCAGATTCTTTCTCTAAAATTTACTTTAGATCCTGGCAAGGTCGCCAGTGTTACTTGGGTGTCTTGGCCGATCAGCTATTGGTTAATTTACGTAAAGTTCCACGGCCCTGCATGCCAAGAATACACGTAACCTGTCTCTTGAAGCCACGAGTTAACCTCAAAGACAGACGTTAATTAATCAAAGGTCGCCAGTTCAGGGGTAATTAACCTTAACAAAGAATATTCAAGGAATAAAGACTTTATGATAAACATCACCAACTGCAGACGCAGAAAAATCTCTACTCGTTAAGATGGTATTAAATACAAAAACACAACGGTTCTCCCCCAAACAATGAGCGCTAGGCACAACAAATACCAGAGTATTAAAAATGACTTGCTTGCCTAAATCCCCGAGACTTACTGGGATAATTTGGCTAACGCTAACAATATAATAATTTGACTTAATCTAGACTTCGTACCAGCGGTTACCCTAAATGGTGGCTGGAGAATGAAACAAAGAAAGATTGGGAAATAAAGAAAGAGGATAAAAGAATGGACGAAGTTTCAAACAGCACACAGACTTTACCTTAAGGACGAAGCGTTGTAGCGCATACAACGGACGTGCTGAAGTTCATGTAGTGTTCCTTGCTCCACCATTCACTAATAAAATAATAGACAAAGGCGGTGACAGAGCCACCTTCCAGACGTCTGCTCGATTCGGCGGCTAATTTCTCTCTGCCTGTTCTCTGACCGGCCTAGGTCAAAAACAGGCCTACAGTCATGCCCTAGGCATCTACGCTCTGTTAAAAACATTCGCCAAGAGAGACAGGTAGAAAGGAAAAAAGGACTTTAGGACCACCTATTTTTAAGGCTGATATGGAAATTTTCCTATAGGGGGAAATGCCTAAATGCTACCTGTTCCTGTTTTTTTGAGCTGCGACGCTTCGTTTTACACAATTTCCTGAATGTTACAATTTAAATTTGCCTACGTGATTTGGCTGCTACAACGGACGTTGGTTGCTCTGATAGAACTACAAAGAAATACATTGAGGGCGAACAGCAGTATATATATATATATATACGTATATATATATATATATATATATATATATATATATATATATATATATATATATATATATATATATATATATATATATATATATATATATATATATATATATATATATATATATATATATATATATATATATATATATATATATATATATATATATATATATATATATATATATATATATATATATATATATATATATATATATATATATATATATATATATATATATATATATATATATATATATATATATATATATATATATATATATATATATATATATATATATATATATATATATATATATATATATATATATATATATATATATATATATATATATATATATATATATATATATATATATATATATATATATATATATATATTTATATATATATATATATATGCGTTATATATATAATTTATATGTATGACTCTTATTGAATTGCTTCTTTTATTGTGTTGATGTTCTGTTAAAGTTTAGAACTCCGTTACTTATAGGACGCAAGATTCTTGGTAAATAATTCTTCTCATTTTTGGTAAATCTGTTTACACTGTTATCTTTTCAGGGGTTATTTTTTTGGATTCGCCGGGCATTTTTTATTTATATTATTTTTTATTCTTTTTTATTTTATCATCATTTTTTTTTATTACGGCCAGCCACACTGGACTTAGGGAAATTTTCTTTAACAAAATGTCAGATTTTTTTAAAGCGCCACAGATCTTACTTAAAGGGTTCAATTTTTAACTAAAAATTATTTCAGATTAATGAACTTTTTTTATTTATTTATGTTGATTTATTTAACTCTGGACACAGATGGACTAATTTACTTTAACTAAATTTCAATTTGAATTACCTAACCTTGATTAAAAATCCGCCTCTTTTATGATTAAATCTAATCTTAATATTTTTTTGGTTCAATTTCAACTCCCACTTTAATTTTTTATGGATCAAATCAGGTTCTTTGAGGATTTGACATTTTATTTTCTAATTTAATTGGTTTGTTTTATTTTTTAAAAAAGGACAAATTCAGGTCAATTTTGCTGACCTTTTTATTTATTCGTAATCATTCTTCTAGCTCCGTCTTTCATTTTCTTTCCCATATCGTTGGTTTGTTTTGCAAACTCCAATTTACTTTAGTCTCATGGCTCTCATGGCTCATCATTTTAAATTATCAACATCTCTCACTCTCAATCTACATTTTTAATTCTTTACTTACCATGTTTTTCTTTATTTCTCTCTCTCTCTCATAATCCAAAAAGCTTTAGTTATTTTTGATCAGTGAATTTCATACTTATTCACTGTAGAAATACTTTTAAATTCACTGCATAACATCACTCGGCCAAATACCCCATTGACTACAATGTACAAAATTATAAATTGAATCAATTAATGTAAGAGGATTAACCATCTCAACACTACATAAAACCATTACAAAAATTAAGCCAACCAACTAAGGTAAACCCAGCAATAATAATGTAATGCGAAAATGAATAAATAAAGTAGTCATGTAAGCAGGTGCATGGAAATAAAATTATATGAATGCCTATAATATACATTTTTCAAAGAAAAACTTGACTATAGTCAATTACTTCAATCAATAATTTCCATTAATAAGCAATAAATGCAAGAAATAAATATAATGCATCACTCCTGCTAAACACAAACAAGACAAGTATGAGTTTCTTCAATTTACTTGGTCCACAAACAAGACAATATGAGTTTATATATCAAATAATCAAACTAAATGCAGCAAAAATATGCAAAGTAAATATATCAAATGCCTATTACTCTCTGGTTATCAATCTTGATAACTTGGTAAAATATTCACACATCAAAACATATCTGATTGTTATTAAAAGAAATCATAAATTGTAAAATAAAAAAATCAAACATCAAATGTTTCAAGTGGCAAGTCAATGGTAAACGCTATCACTCTCTAGGAAGGATTCTGTCCATCATGTCCTTGATTATGGTAAGCTTATTCAATATTAATTTCCTGACAATTATAAAGGAAATAAAAGCAAACAGTACCAAAAGAATGACATTTATGAATGACATGATAGGAGAAATCTCGGTCTTATATGTATGAAAGAAAGTATGAATCTCTTCTAGCTTTGTGAATGTCTCCAATTCCAGTTCTGAAAGCTGAAATTCGTTAATAACTTCAAACTGATGTACACTTTTAGTGAAATTTAAACTGTACGTCGTGAAGACTGTAGGTTTGTAATACAAATTATGTAGAATGACCAATTCACAAGCAGATGAAAATGAGTGTACGTTAATGAAAACTACTTCTGTTTTGTTTGACTTAAAGTCAATCTTAGCATTCAATCTGTTTGCTGAGAACACAAAAATTTCATCATCAATGATTTGAGCCTTGAAAGTTTCTGTAAACGGTAGGTACTTACAATGGTTCTTACCATTCTTGCTGTTTACAAGATCATCTAGACAATGAAGAGCACTCAAGGGTTCATAGAAATTCACAATGTTACAAACATATACACCATCATTAAGCATGACACATTCCCTGAACTCATGTTCGGGAATTTCGGTCACTAGGAAAGAATCATGCTGCAAGGCAAAGTGTCGAACTGTTCCTTCTAGTACAATGGACTTATTATCTACTATCATTGGGAATGGATAGACTGGCATCAATGAGTTGACGTCTGGATTGTTGAAAGGGATCACTAGTATGATTTGATTGGCTACCACTTTCACTGTGATCATGCCATAATAGTCCACTATATTTTCTACTAGTGGCTTCAAGTGATTGTTCACAACACATTTCTGAATAATGGCTTCAATTTCACTAGGGGTTATCAGAAAAGGTGACAGCAGGTTTTTACCTGCCGTCATGATTGCATTGAGTAATTCCTTGTATTCCAGAAGGAAATTACTTGCTTCTGTGAGCAGTTGCTCCATCATTTCTGTTTGATGGATTCTAGCAATTTCTGATGAAACATTATGGAGTGCACTATTCACAAATTCTTTCAGCACTGTGATCATTTTCTGATTTTGATTGACATTTCCTATTACTTTATTATAGACAGTGCCCTGCTCAGAAGCCCAATTTTCAAGTTGAGCCACTCTTTCCTTTAGCTTTTCAACATTACCATCTGTCGCCACTCCAAAGAGATTGTGTAAAGCAACGCCTATAAAGGGTATGAGTGATCGCTTTACTACTTTCCTTGGCATAACACTATCAATGTCACTCTGCAACTTGGAGAGCATGTCGTACAAATTTCTATCTTGGACGCTGTGTAGTCCTGCCTGTATCTGATTGCTCAGCTGGACTAACTGCTCTCTCTGATCGATAATGGACTCCGTCCGTATCTTAACAATGGCTAGGTCCTGTATCATCTTAACCTTGCCATGTTCCTTGATGATGGCTCCCTTCCTTAGTTGTACGAGTGAGTTCACAATTTGACTCACTGCCAACCACCATTTGCTGAAATAATGTTATTAAGCAGTAAAAATCTTATCAACTACATTTGTTTACCATTGCACTTGCCATTACCTTCTTCTCAAATTATACCTTGGGGCTATTGAAGATTCTATTTTATTATCTATCTTATCTTTATTAGACAAATCTTTCAACTGGGTAGACGACCAAGGTTCTGAATGAACTACTTTAATGTGGTTCCAATGTACAATAGATTCTCTCAAGGTAATCTCATGCATTAACTTGAATTTATTCAACTTCAAAACTTCTAAAACTCTATATGGACCTCGAAATTTTGGGGTTACTTTAGTATTAGGTCCTTCAAGAACATGATTGAGTACATAAACTTGTTGTCCTACCTTTAACGAGGGTATGGTGGATCTGTTATTGTAATACTTACTAGATTTTTTATGTAACTCCTTTAATCTAGCCCTGGTAATTCTAACTGTCTCATACGTACGTCTTGTCTTCCAAGCAATATAGTCCTCGTAGTTGTACGTACGTCTGGGTGGTGCGGCATCATCCAAAAGTGAATTTGGCATTCTCTTTTGGTAGCCATACAATAGGAAATGAGGAGTTTCTCCTATTGATTCATTTACTGTGTTGTTTAGAGTAAATTGTATGTCTTCGAGAGTCAAGTCCCAGTCTTCAGTGTTTGGCGTTACCAATGTTTTCAGAACATCCTTTATTTTGCGATTTGTTCTTTCTACTGCTCCATTTGAGCTTGGCTTATGTGCTGTTATTTGACATTTCTGTATCTCATAAAAGTCACACAGTTTCTGTAGAATGTCACTAGTAAATTCAGCAGCATTGTCTGAGAGCAAAACTTGAGGACATGAATGTCTGGTTATGATTCTAGACTTAAAGGCTTCTGCCACCGTCGATGCTTCTCGGTTTCTGGTTGGAACAATTTCTACGTATCTGGTCAAATAGTCAATGAAAACTAAAATCTGTTTATTTCCTCTGATGGTGTTCGGGAATGGACCTAAGAAATCCATTGTGACTACTTGAAAAGGATTTAATTCTGAAGGATACATTTCCAGAGGAGCCTTGATGTTGACATTCCCCTTATGTATATTACATAGGGTACAATTCTGAACAAATCGAGTAGCATCTTCACTACATCGAGGCCAAAAATAGTTTCTAGTGATTGTTCTACATGTTTTCTTAATTCCAGGATGTCCTGATAACTTGTATGAATGGGTTAGTTCTAAGACGTCCTGTATTAGTGTATTAGGAATGTACAAACGTGAACAAGCATTTGGTTCGTCTGAAGTTTTGTACAATAATCCATCTATCAACTGAAACTCTGAATTTTCCTCACCTTGCAAGAGGTTACCAATTACTTCCCTTATTCTAGAATCCTTTTGTTGTTCCTGACGAACTTTGTCTAAATCTAGATCTGTGATTTGACAACTGAAGGCGAAATTATGAGTGGTAATTTGTTTCTCGTTCTCTTCTTGTGATCTAGATAAGGCGTCAGCTAATGTGTTATATCTACCAGGTATGTATCTAAATTCTGGGGCAAATTCTAATACGCTAACGAACCATCTATTGAACTTCATATTATTGGTAAAAGCCCTTTTCTTGAAAAGATCACAAATGGGTTTATGATCTGTAAGAACATTAATTTTATGTCCTAGCAAAATGTGCCTAAATTTCTGTAATCCCCAGACTAAGGCTAAACATTCTCTTTCTGTTGTACTGTAATTTCTTTCAGCTGCATTCAAAACTCTACTGGCATAGTATACAGTCCTCATCCTTTTTTTATCCTTTTGCATCAAGACGGCACCTAGTCCTGTACTTGAAGCATCACAGGCTAAGTAGAATTCCCTCTCGAAGTCTGGATAAACTAGGATAGGATCTGTTATCAACATATCCTTTAGTGTTTTGAACGCTGTTTCCTGTTCATCTTTCCACTCATAGTTAGCATCTTTCCTAGTTAACTCAGTTAAGGGTTTTGCTATGGTAGCAAATCCCTTTATGAAAGGTCGATAATACCCTACCATACCTAGGAATCTTCTTAGTGCCTTCAAATTTCTTGGGGCTGGATAGTCCATAATAGCCTTAATCTTTCCTTCTTGCATTTTCAAACCATGTTCACTGATAACATGTCCTAGATATTCTAGAGATTTCTTCATGAACTGACATTTCTTAATTTTTATCTTTAAACCGGCCTTTCTGAGCCTATCTAATACTAATTCTATTGTCTTGAAATGACTCTCTACATCCTTACTAGCAATTATTACATCGTCAAGATAAACCGATACGTCTTCAACATCTCCTAAGATTTGCAGCATTAAACGTACAAACGTTAAAGGAGCCGAAGTAAGACCAAACGGCATTACCTCGAATTGCAAATGTTCTTTATGAGTACTGAGTGCCGTGAGATGCTTGGATTCTTCATCGAGAGGAACTTGCCAATATCCACTTAGTAGATCGAGGCTAGAAAATACCTTGGCACCTCCTAATTGAGCTAACATGTCATTAATGACTGGCATTGGCATTCGATCAGGGACGGTGTGGGAATTCAATTTCCTATAATCAATTACCATCCTCCAATTACCGTCTTTCTTTGGAACTAGCAGTAAAGGTGAATTATAAGGTGACTTAGAAGGAATTACGACTCCATCTTCCTTCATCTCTTCAACTATCTCGTCTACGATGGGTCTTTGACTTATTGGAAGTTTGTAGTTAGGTACATAAAAGGGTCTAGCACCTTCTTCTATGACTATTTTGTGCTGCAGGACATCTGTCCTTCCTAACTTATCTCCTGTTACCGCTACAACACTCCTATATTTCTCTAATATCTGTATTAATCTGTCCCTACAATGAGGAAAATCTGTATTATTTACTTCCCCTTCTAATTTAACTCTTGTGTCAGCTACAGAGACAAATGCTTTTTCACTTAGGGTTAGTAAAGGGTTAGTAATCACAATTCCCTTACAGAATTCTATGCCGGCATGCAATTCTAGTCTCTTGTCAGAATAATTATACACATAAGTCGTGCAATTTCCACCATTCAGTCTTACTAGGGAATTGTCCATTTTCACAAAGTCAGGTAAGTCTTCATTAACTAATAACACATCTGTATCACCTAGGTTTTTATCTGTTACAATTCTAAGACAAGCCTTTGTCAGACCTTGTGGATGCAGCTTAACACTATTGTTTAATCTAAATTTTACAAGATTATCATCGGCAGTACTAACTAAGCAGATTTCTTCTGCATTCTGTACACCGGCAGTGTAACAGACATCAGTATCATCTGAACTTTCATCTTGTGGTATCACAGAACTTATCTCTGTCATTTTCAGGTTGCCTAACAGCAACACCTCATTGAGATACTTCTCTTCCGTATCTTCTCTTATTATTAGGTGACTATCTTCTATTAGCGTGTCAGGATCGTCAGGTTGGGGAAAAGAACTAAGTTCTTCGGAGGTATCTATTGGTTGTGCACTTGAGTTATCAGGTTCATACCTGCTATTTGAGAATTCCTCCTGAGTGGCTTCTAGGCTTTGAAAAGCAGTTTGACTATCTTCTCCTATTTCTTCTATCATTGAATTTCTACACACTGTCCTACCCGGGTTAGCATTAAATTCCATTTCTATCTGTTGGATGTCTACTTCTTCAGATGAGGCTGTCTCAGGTAAAGTGATCAAGTTTATCTGAAACTGTTCCTCTTCTTCAAGAGAGCAAACATTTCCTCCTTCAATTTCCTTGATAGTTATTCTTCCATTGCTACAATGTAGTGTAATTCCACATCTTTGCATAGCCTGGAAGGAAAATAGAGCTTGAGTTGGAAAATATTTCTCTTCCAATACCACAAACTCTTCCCTGTGTTTCTTATTTAGAATTTCTATCTCTAAATTGACATTGCCTATAGCCCTTATTTGCTTTCCAGCGATCCCCTTTATGGTCCTATAGGATTTTCTCATTTGGGAAAGCTCACAACCTATATGTTGTGTTAAAGTGCCTTTATCTATGATACTTACAGTACTGCCTGTATCCAACAATATGGAACTCAGTACACCTTCTAAGTGTACTTGTATGATAGGCAACTCTTCCTGACACGTATTAAAATTCTTTACAGAAAACACTATTTCATTACTTCGAGTAATGTCTGTTGGGGATACATCCTTATTCAATGTCACTATTTCTCTCTGTAAGGATGGACCTTTCTGCTGCGCTCTCTGTGATTGTCACTGAGAATTCCCTTGATTTGGGTTACTGGGTGAGGTATTCTGATTATTAGACTGAGTATTGTGGTTATTTTGAGACCCCTGAGAATTTCCCTGTCTGTTGTACCAACAGTTCTGGATTAAATGTCCTATCTTATTGCAATTCGAACACCATTTGTTTCTTCTACAATTCTGTGTTGTATGGTTGGAATAACCACAATTTCCACAATTTAATCTCTGCCTATTTGACTGTGGCCTATTATTCCCTGAATTTTGGCCTTGACTAGCTCCCCTCTGTCCAGGAGTCCTGTTATTTCCACTGTTATTTCCATTAGTTCCAGTGGTATTCCCATTGTTACCTCTATTTGGCGGCCTACCTTGATTGTTTCTGTTTGATTGATTAAATCTCCTATTGTTGTTCCCACCATTTCTATCAAACGAATTTCTATTTCCCTGATACCTAGACCTAGCTTGCCCTGATTGGTTTCTATTGGACTGATTGCTATTATTTCTTGGTTTCCACTAGCTACGGTTCCCGTAAAATCTGCACTACTACTTGATGAATTCTGTTTTACTTTCCTTTCTATGTACATCAAGGTTTGTACAATTCCATCATTTGGCTTCCTATCACAGTACTTCTTTAAGGCTACTCTTTCTTCCTTACCCAAAGCATCGTAGATTGGTCCTAATGACATATATCTAAGTGCCTTGGATATACTAGCTAAATCTGTTTCATCATCATCAAATTCATCCTTCCTTCCAACAACAATTCCTACAGCTTTCATATCTGTCGTCACTCTATCTATAGCTTCTTCTACTCTAGTGGCTAAAACTAAGTGATTACCCTCATATTTCTGATGATGGAAAGTTCCTATGTTGTACCATGGATCTTTCTGTGCTTCTGGTTGCCAAAACTGTAAGCACTGTTTCTTGAATTCGTTAAACAGAGTAATTTTCCTAAAAAGTACTGAATGAAGAACTGTATGTGCATCACCATGTTCCATACTAACATACAAGAGTGCTTCATCTATTTATTTTCTCTCATCTGTGATACCAGCAGCTGAAATTCTGCTTTCTGTGTCTGCCAACCATCGATTTACACCATATTCTTCTAATCTACTTTTATCTACATTACTTGGGTCTACCGTTCCACAAAATCTAGTGGCTTGGGTGATTACCGCGTCTTGCGCCATGGTATAGCCTCTAGGTACAATCGAATTTATTGGGTTAGTGGGTACAACTGAAGTGTTAGGTGCACTCGGTAAACTAAGTGGGGGACCCTGACTATGAGAACGTCTGGGTCTAGTATTACTAGGATCAATTTGTCTACAAAGTCGTTCAGGTACAGGTCTTAGGTTATATTGAGTCTGGTCTTCGCCTCTTGTCTGTTGCAGCCGGGAAATTACTTCATCAAAGGATTCATTCATATTAATTAATAAAATATTCAATGATTCCAAGAATGAAAAATTGAATAAAAAAAAATTTGAGAAGCAGGTACTTACTTCAGTTTCATGTTGCCTAAATTCTTAGTGACTATATCCCACTTGACAATTGCAATTCAAATTTTTCCTAACTCATTCCTTCATAGGACTCTCTCACAATCTGAAAAAGTCTGATATTAGTACTTATGTCAATTGTTTGGGTTCCACTGCAATATGCTGCGCCAAGTGTATAACAATAAAATTATTATTTGATAGAATAATTTTAAACAGAATTATCTCTATCTCCAAGTGAACGAAAATTTCTATTTCGTAAGAAAAAATGACTAAATATGAAAGAAAAAATTATTTCCTTCGTACAACAATAAGGAAATATTATTCAGATAATTACTTAAATTATTTGTTTTTAAAAAAATTATTTGCGCACTGCAGGGAAAAATGATTATATAAAAATTTCACGCACACAAAAAAAAATTTAATTCACAGAGAAAAAAAAAATTCTCTTGATAATTCCCCGATACTAGGAATGAATGATTACTATTCAAATAGCTTCGTGTCGCCTTGCACTTGAAGATCGCGCTGATTGCACTTGAGCGCAATTTGTCGTTAGCATCCAGCGATAATCGGTACAGCTTGGCCGACTTCCAGTCTGTTCTCGCTGAATTTGTCGAAGAAAAATTTGGAATCCTTCCAAATTGTGGATTGAAGACGCAACTTCCTTTCGGGAGGCGGTTATCAACGTGTTGACTTCTAAAACTGTATTGCCGTTCCGAATTCTTCACTATCGTCCGTCGCCGTCTTCCGCTCTCGTTCGTCGCCGTCTTCCGCTAATTTCCGCCAAGTCTCCCTTTTAGCGACCAAAATTTATGGGAATTTCGTGTATTTAAGTCCGTACACGCTAGAAAAGTTCACTGAACTGACGTAGATATTAGCGACTTTCATACGTCCGCCAACACTGTTTGTTTTCGTCAGTCTCCACTGCTGCGATCGGCGAAATTTAGCGCGAGTTGCCGCTTCATTCGTAAATTTCGTTATACTTCTTATAAAAATCACCGCTGATCTATGCCGTGATTATTACTATTGTTCTTATTATGGTCATATATAATTATTAAACTGAATTTCTTGTTGATCTTATGCAAACGTTCGGAAACTTCAAACTGGCAGAGATTTACCACTGTCAATTTTTTTTTTCACTCAGATCGACGCAAAAGTTCACTGCTTCGTGGAATATTTCGTTCTGCTTCGTTCCCTTCTGCTACCTTCTAATGCTGTGTTGATGTTTCTAGTGCTGAAGACCGTCTTGAAATTATTTGCGCTGTTAAATTGAGAGTTAGTTTTAGCACAGTCACTGCTCACTCTCTGTAAATTTCTCTAGGGCCGTGAACATTTATTGTCTTTCAAAAGTGCGCTGGGCGAAATCCATCCCACCGCTGCCACCAATTTTGTTGCGCATATGCACTTTTTATGTTGTGGTATGCGCGTTCCCAAGTATTGAATGACTCTGCTTCTTTTTATTGTGTTGATGTTCTGTTAAAGTCGAGAACTCCGTTACTTATAGGACGCAAGATTCTCTCATATTTCAGGAGGGGTAAGTATTCACGGGCACGGTTTTTCATATTTTATTCTAACTCTACTATATCACACGGCCAGCCACCCTGACTTAGAAATTTCTTGGGCATGTTAAGAGGAGCGGAGGACAATCCTACTCCACCTACTTTCAAGCAACTCTAAAAATTGATCAGAATGAATCCTGACCTATGTTGAATAAAACCCGCCTCCTGAGTGATCGCCCACTTTATTTCCTTAATGGTTCAATCTTAACTCCCACTTTTTGCAAGGACAAATCAGGTCAATTTGCTGACCTTTTCACTTCTTAGTCTATCCTCTAACCTCCTTTCCCACATCTTGGAGGTTTGTTATGGTTAGTCTTCAATTTACTGCATCCCATGACTCATCATTTTAAACTATCAACATCGTGTCTCTCTCTCTCTCTTTCATAATCCCGATCAGTGAATCTCATACTTATTCACTGCATAACATCAGCTTAGTTGCAGATAGTGGTGTGTTGATAATAAACTTAATTGACTACTAAGGAACTTATTAGCTCAGAAAGCAGATTTTTAAAGACCTGCCAGTTGAGTCTGGCGAAATTACTGATTTGACTGTCCCTCGATTTAAGATAATTAATAATATTTTGTATAGAATAAGTAGACCTTTGATGCCATTAACACAGGTTGTGAAATTGTAAAACAGATTATGGTTCCTTTGTTTATTTGAAAGGAGTTAATGACATTGGCCTGAAAATGGTTTGGCTGGTCATTTTGCGTTTTAAACCACTGTAAATTGTGTGAAAGTTATTTTTGGCCTAAGATGAAAGATGATGTTAAAAATTTGTAAATAGGTTGTGATGCATGTCAAAAGGTCGGGAAGTCGACCAACCAATTCCCAAAGGCACCATTACACCCTCTTCCTGTTGTTTCTTAACCTTTCAGAGAGGTAATTATTGACGTGGTTGGTCCTCTGCCGAAAACTCGTAGTGGCCATCAGTATATTTTAACAATTATGGATAGGATGTCTCGATATCCTGAAGCAATATCATTAATTGAATTTTCATCAGGTTCAATGCACAAAGTAATTCAGTCCGATTGTGGGTCTAATTTTCTGGAGTAATTATTTAGGAGAAGATGGCTGAATTAAAAATTAAACATGCGACTTCTTCTCCGCACCATCCTGAAAGTCAAGGTGTTTTGGAACGATTTCATCAAACCATGAAGTTCGTATATTAAAAAAATATTGTTTGGTTAATGGGTCCGAAATGGGATAAGGAACTACTTTATTTATTATTTGCATTTCGGTCAGTACGAGTCAATCTTTAGGATTTTCACCTTTCAGCCTTATTTTGGTCATTGTGCGTGGTCCATTGGATGGTTCGTGAATGTTGGGAGGGGACGCCCTGATATAAAATTTATTAGATTATGTTAGTAATTTGGGTGGGATAAATTAACGAAGGCTTGAAGTTTGCTGGTGAAAATTTATTGTGTAGCCAAAAGTAATGTAATAATTTTTTGACAGAAAGAGAAAGAAGCGTACTTTGCAGTGGGTGATAATGTTTGGTATTGCTTCCCATTCCAGGAAACCCTTTAAAAGCTTCCATTGCGACCGTGGAAAATTTTAAAGAAATTAAGTGATGTTAATTATTTAGTTGAAACTCCTGAAAGGAGGAGACCCTACCAGCTGTGTCACATAAATATGTTAAAAGCTTATAAAGGTCGTGACAAAGTTATTCCTGTGGCATTAGTTGGTGATACTATAAAGTGTAATGGTATTAATTCTTTTTCTTTTCCAGACGTGAGTAATTTTGATGATGATTGTTTTGATGATGCCAAATGGCCTAATGATACTGAACATTCTTTAGAAAATTTTTCAGAAATGGTTTCACATTTGAATTTAGTAGAACAGGATCTTGAAAAATTAGTTTTAGTTATAAGGATTTATTTTCGGATGTTCCAGGACAGACCACTGTCCTTGAACATGATGTGGATGTGGGTAATGCAACTCCGGTAAAACAATCCCCTTACAGGTTAAATACATTTAAAAATGATGTTGTGGATAAAGAGGTTGATTATATGTTACGACACGGGCTGATCGAACCCAGCAACAGTCCGTGGTCTTCACCTGTTGTTTTGGTACAGAAACAGGATGGTCAATTCAGGCTTTGTTTTGATTACCGTAAAGTCAACGAGGTCACAAAGCCTGATAGTTATCCTCACCCGTGATAGAGGACCGTATTGACAGGAGAAATTCAAAATATATAACTAAATTTGATTTGTTAAAGGGGTATTGCAAGTTCCGCTGTCCAAACGGGCACGGGATTTTGTCAGCGTTTGTATCGCAAAGAGGACTCTACCAATGTAAAGTAATGCCTTTTGGGATGAAGCTACCTGCTGCAGCTCAAAGGTTAATGAATACTTTGGTCCAAGGTTTAGAGGGGTGTGTTGTTTATATTGATGATATTGTGATTTATAGTGATGACTGGGACACCCATCTTAAACGTATTAAGGCCTTATTTCAGGTACTTAGGAAAGCTGGTTTGGTTATAAACCTCAAAAAGCAAAGGTTGTGTATTTGGGTCACGAAGTAGGATTTGGGAAAGTGGCTCCAAAACAGGCAAAAGTGTCGCAGGATGTCAGAAAATTCCTTGGTTTAGTAGGGTATTATCGTAGATTTGTTAAGAATTTTTCTGATATCGCTGAGCCCCTGACTAATTTATTACGTAAGAATGTGACTTTTGTATGGACTAATGATGCCCAAAATGCCTTTGAAAAATTAAAGCAGGTCCTAATGAATTTCCCTATATTGAAAGCCACTGATTTTGATGTTCCTTTTTCGCTTGCTACTGATGCGAGTGATGTTGGGGTTGGAGCAGTTTTGTTGCAGGAAGATGCTCATGGAGTATCTCATCCTGTTGCCTATTTCACCAAAAAGTTATCCCCAGCACAACGGAAATAGTCGACTGTAGAGAAAGAGACTTTGGGATTCATTTTAGCTGTTAATCACGTTCAGGTGTATTTATCCTCTACAGGGACTCCGATTAAAATATTAACGGATCATAATCTTGAACAGGTTTAGGAATAAAAATCAACGGCTGATGCGTTGGAGCCTCCTGCTCCAGGAATGGAATTTTTAGCTTTTCACACATTCCAGGCAAAGTATTGGTTGTCGCTGATGCGCTGTCACGCATCAGTGACTGATCGTTAGGTTGATTTGAGAAAACCTTTTGTTTCAACGTCATCCATAAATACGGTATATTTATATTAGTTGATTTGATTAATCCTATAAATTAATGGAATGTACAGGTTTCCAGGTGTGTTGTTTCCAGGTGTGTTGTAATAATGTTGTGTCAGGTGTTTGCCTTGTTTATGAAATAATTTAGGATTAAGTATTTAAGATTAAGATGTTAAATGTCGTGATTTGCAGGTTTTTCTTCAGTTTCGTCTTTGATTAAGAGTGGTTAAGGGTACTTTTGATTTCTGTTTATACTTTAGTATGTTGTTGGTGGGGTTAATTTTAAGGTGTTACCATTGTCTTGTGTATGTCCAGAAAGCACTTTTAAGGTGTTACCATTGTCTTGTGTATGTCCATTAATGATGTGTGTATTCAAGGCCCAAACCTGTTTAGTGTGAGGACGATCTCTGAAGTGTAGAGGCACTAAAACTGAGTGAAGTGTAGTGAAAAGACGCTCTGTGAAACTCTATGAGTCGCAAAAACAAGTAGTGTTGAGTATGGACGCTCTCTGGAGTGAAAAGAGGCATTATTGGGAAAATGTTGTGAAGGGCCACAATATTGAGTGTGTAATAAATCATTGATATGTGGACAGTGTGTTACGTTTTTTTTATTTTGGTGATTGATGGTTAGTTTTTATGAATCATTAATCATATACCGTTATGTCTCTGTTCTTTGTTTATGCCAATGGTCCACATTAATTCTTTCTTTACATAGCTTAGATAGGTCATGGGCTCACGGGTCTGTAGCACCACACAGCCGTTTTTTAGGCGCTACAGGCTGGTGTATGAGTGGTGACCTAGACTAAGTTAAGGTTTATCTATTAAGGTTTTGGTCCTTATTTTTGTTTGACTGATATTTGTATTTTCAGAACACTTAGCCAGGTCACGGGCTCACGGGTCTGTAGCGCCAGCATGGCCGTTTTTTAGGCGCCATGGCTGGGGTGTATGAGTGGTGACCTTGGTTGAGGTAACACTAGCCCCATTGTATGATTTATATTTTGCTGTCGGTTATCTAGGTTTAGTCTAACAATAGGTTAGTCTTGTTAACATTGGTGCTCTGTTAACCTGTGCCCACCACTCCACTTGTGAGTTCATGGGGATGTTACCATATTTCTTCGTATATTGATACTGATGTTATTTTTTGGTGTAATACTATAAATTATTTACTTGTATTAGCTTTAAGTCTTAGTATTAAGGTTAAGATTTGATATCTATTGACTGTATTGAAGGTGGTACAAAATTTTTTTTGCCACTATCTCTAATCTATTTTTGCCGGCAATGTGATATAGTATTTTTAATCACTTTTTGAGTTTTGTCAATAGACTTTAATTTTTCTTATTGTCCCTGTTTTATTTCATATAGATTGAATTGCTATGTTTGCTTTTGATAATAGCATTTTAATATATTTCTTTAAATTTGAGTTAAGTTCAATAGTTTGTATAGAAAAATTTTTCGTGGTTTTTTTTGTTAAGAGGAGGTGTCAGTATGTAAGTAATTAACGTAAATTCTATTTGTTTTTGAATAAGTCACTTTGCAGTAATTATTTTTTTTGGAACGTATGTGTTAAATTTAACGTAAATTTATTTGTTTTGAATAAGTCACTTTGGAAGTAATTATTTTTTTTGGAACGTAATGACCCTGTTTCCTCCTCCCCGACATTTCTGACTTGTTGTATAGTTTTAATTACAATGAGCTTGTTTCATTTTCACATATGGTGTTGGCTTCTCATCCGGAGCTGTATTCGGCGCTGTCTTGCCAGGTCTGAGTCAGTTGTTTCTGGACCATTAACATGGTGAGGGCTTGACTTATTTTGGGATTATCACTGGATTTCGAGAGCTGCCTTTCAGTTGCTGCTGCTGTCCTCCTTTGAGAGATTGATTGTTCCACAGTCTGTGCCCTTGGTTCAGCATGCCAAGGATCTCTGCCAACTTTGCCAAGGGGACCTCTTACGTTTGCAAGGTCTTAAGAATATATATTATTCTCGACCTGTGATTTGAAGGTGTTAGCCACTACCACACCGTTTAGAGCTCACTCTAAGGGAAGCAATTTATTTTTTCGTTAGTGATAATATTATTGTATTGTGTAATAAGTTAGGTTATTCGACTTTTCGACATTCTATTACTTTCAGGCCCTTCTCTTTAAAGTGTAATTGCATAGTCTGTCTTAATTTGGTGTAAGTGTGTTTGTTATTCGATGTTTTCAGTGTGTGGTTGATTTTGTGTTTATTTAATGTATTTTGTAAGAGGCCCAGTGGTCATTTTTCAAAAGTTTGTATTAAATATTGGGTTTTATTTTCTCAGTTCTTCTTTATCCTCCTTGATTCCATCTCTGTACACTCTGTTGCAGCCATTCCAGGTAAGAAGAAGAAAAAGGATTTGGAATGAAGATGTGAGAGGACGAGATAAAGCAGATTGCCTAAAATACCTTACAGAAAGAAAAAGAGAAAGCGGGGGAGGGAGGGAGGAGGGAGGGAGGAGTGAGTGGAAGAGTGAGGAGAGAGTCTTCGCGGATTCATTTGCTGGTCCTTCAGCATAGATAGATAATACTGGGGCTAAAGTGCAAGGGCTTTTTAGGGACCCAAAATGGAGCGAAGCAATTCTATATCTGCAGAAAAGGGAGACTGCTTTCTTGGCTTTGGGATTTGAGTGAGGCCATCAGGTGTGACTAAGTAACGATGCTTATGGAGAAATACATATACATATGTGTATATGTGTGTGTACGTGTGTGATAAACATGCATTGCTGTTTGTCGTGATTTTTTGTTGTAGTTCATCCGGTAAATGGCAGTTATATGTCTTTTTTTTATGGTGCAAAGACATACATATTTGTTAAGATAGTTTTGAAGCAGAATTTCAGTTATATAGTAGAGTATGAATCCAAACTGTCTTCGTTTTCACAGGAAGAAGGCCCCATTGACGTTTCACAAATTTACTCTAGCACACCTATTGTGCGTTATTGCAAGTGGCTTCCATGCCAATTCTCCCGCACCAAACCACTGCTTCTCTTTGCTCCTCCTCCCTGTTCAACACATGGATGAACTGATTAGGCAGCAGCAGTCCTTAGTGCCTGCAGGGACTTCAGAGTTCTGAGGTCCTCTCTTCTGCACCGTCAGCTTTCCGGTTGGAGTTACCCCATCACTTTTTATCTCTCTCTCTCTCTCTCTCTCAGGGATTCTCTTCTCTCTCTCTTCTCTCTCTCTCTCTCTCTCTCTCTCTCTCTCTCTCTCTCTCTCTCTCTCTCTTACATGAAATATTATTCGGAATGAGACTGACTATATTCCAGAAGTCTTGGGGTTCTTGACTTATTAATTTTCATGTATTTTTCTTTTTATTCATTTTTTATTTTTTACAAATATTTATTCATTCTTATGTGTTCTTATTTTTAATTATCTTTATTTTTATTTTTGTTTATTTATTCACTTCCATTTATTTTTAACTGCTATTTTATTTGAGGGTATGTTGTATATGGAGGGACTGGCAAAGCCTAACAGTAGTAAGGGGAATTGGGTGCTTTAATTTCTTTCGCCCGTCTTAGGCATTTGAATTTCTTTCTCCTTCTAAAACAGCACACTGCAATAATAAATCAGGATTCCACCGTTCATTTTTCACCCAAGTTTTCATCTTTTATTTGAATAATAAACTTCCTTTGCAATCTCTCTCCCCTCTAGTCTGTTAGTAAGGTGCTTCATATTTGCGTTATCAACAGAAGAAGAATTTGATCTCAAATCTTTTTGTGAAACTAGTGGTCATCGGCAACAGAGGTTTAGTAACAGTCTGAGGCCTCTTTAAAGATTGCCTGACACTGATTTGTGCACAGATTGCTTTGCATTGTGAGAGAGAGAGAGAGAGAGAGAGAGAGAGAGAGAGAGAGAGAGAGAGAGAGAACCTGGATGAATAAATGATATTAGTATGGTAAAACCTGAATAAGTGGAAGAGAATGTTATTAAGGTAATGTCGATATTTTTGGAGATTCAGAGAAATATCAGTAACTGTGACAGTAAAGTGAAGTAATGAAGAATGAACGGGACAAATATCATGAAGCAGAGTCAGATAGAACTACAATATGACTTTAATCTCGACATCTCTATAACGATTAAAAGTGAATCAAGTCTCAGCCCCTCAAGATGAAAAGGAAGCCTGGCGGAGGAGGAGGAGGAGGAGGAGGAGGAGGAGGAAAGGGAGGCAGTGAGGTGAAAACGAACCTCCTGGAGGCTTCAATAGACTTTGGAGAAGTAACTGATTGAAAAATGATTCTGCCAGGATATAAGAGGAAATATGAGGGGCAATGAAGGAATGAGACAAGAAGATATTTTATTAGAAGATGACAACGATTTTCTCTCCTTTCATTTCGTCAGTATTATCATTATCGATCATGGGAGAGAAAAATTCCTGTAGTGCAAGCCTTAGAAGTCCATTAACTTGTAAACAAAGCTTCCACAACAAACAAATACCTGGAAAAACATGATGGTTTTCAATAATGTTATAGTCACTCAGGGACGTCTACGTTCAGCAGGAAGACCATTTCACTGCTTCAAAACAAAATAGAAATGAAAAACAGGTGTTCGCCACTAACAAAGAAGCAACGGGGAAGGAACATCGGTGTCAGGTAAATGCTGTGGCTGTGAGCCTCATTATTTTTCCTCTGATAAAACTTTTTGTGGAGTTGCTTGACAGTGCCGCCAAGTGAGTAGTGTCAATATGCCCTCTCAAGGTCCAAGAAGGCCCCACTGAGTTGTCATCGCTCGGCAAAGCCCCGCTGGATGGATTTGATTGATACGTCTCATAGGGATTCAAGGGAGCTCCCTCCTCATTTCGCTTCAACCAAACTGTTATGCAGTGAATTTAAAAATATTTCTACAGTGAATAAGTATGAAATTCACTGATTGGGATTATGAGAGAGAGAGAGAGAGACAATGTTGATAGTTTAAAATGATGAGCCATGAGACCAAGTAAATTGAAGTGTAACCACAACAAACCTCCAAGATGTGGGAAAGGAAAGGAGGAGCTAGAGAATCACTATGAATGAAAAGGTCAGCAAATTGACCTGATTTGTCCTTGCCAAAAGTGGGAGTTGAAATTGAACCATTAAGATTAGACTAGTCGTCCTCAAAGAGGCGGAGTTTTATTCAACATAGGTCCAGAGTTCATTCTGATCAATTTTTAGTTAGAGTTAACTTGAAAACCCCTTTAGGATAAGATTGTGTCGCTCTCCTCTCTGACATCAAGAAAATTTGTAAGTCCAGTGTGGCTGTCAACGTGTGATGATTAGTGTTAAAGAATAAAATTTAAGTAAAAAGTGCCTGGCAATCCTACTTAACCGCCCCTGAAAAGACAAGATTTACCAAGTGTGAGAAGAATTATTTACCAAGTTTCTTACGTCCTATAAGCAACGGAGTTCTCGACTTTAACAGAACATCAACACAGTAAAGGAAGCAGTGTCATTCATACTTGGGAGCGTATACCACAACATAAAAAGTGCATATGCGCAACATATAACTGGTGGCAGAAGCGGTGGGATGGATTTCGCCCAGCGCACATTTGAAAAACAATAAATGTTCACGGCCCTAGAGAAATTTACAGAGTGAGCAGTGACTGCGCTAAAACTAACTCTCAATTTAACAGCGCAAATAATTTCAAGACGGTCTTCAACACTAGAAACACCAGCACAGCATTAGAAGGTAGCAGAAGGGAACGAAGCAGAACGAAATATTCCACGAAGCAGTGAGACTTTATGCGTCGATCGGAGTGAAAAATTGACAGCGGTAAATCTCTGTCAGTTTGAAGTTTCTGGACGTTCGCATAAGATCAACAACAAATTCAGTTTAATGATTATATATGACCCTAATAAGAACCATAGTAATAATCACGGCATAAATCAGCGGTGATTTTTATAAGAAGTATAACGAAATTTACGAAAGAATCAGCAACTCGCCCTAAACTACGCCGATCGCAGCAGTGGAGAAGACGAAAACAAACAGTGTTGGCGGACGTATGAAAGTCGCTAATATCTACGTCAGTTCAGTGAACTTTTCTATCGTGTACGGACTTAAATACACGAAATTCCCAAAATTTTTGGTCGCTAAAAGGGAGACTTAGCGAAAGGTAGCGGTAGCAGAGCAGTGACGACGACGGCGACGAACGAGAGCGGAAGACGGCGACGGACGATAGTGAAGCAACCGGAGCGGCAATACAGTTTTGGAAGCCATGACCGCGTTGAAGTTCCATCTTCAATCAACGAAAGGGACACGGGTGACTGGGATATTTCCACTATCGATAATAACAATTTGGAAGGGATTCCAAATTTTTTTTTCTTCGACAAATTCAGCGAGTAACAGACTGGAAGTAGGCCGAGCTGTGCCTAATTATCGCTGGATGCTAACGACAAATTGCGCTCAAGTGCAATCAGCGCGATCTTCAAGTGCAAGGCGACACGAAGCTAATTGAATAGTAAACATTCATTCCTAGTATCGGGAATTATCAAGAGAATTTTTTTCTCTGTGAATTAAATTTTTTTGTGTGCATAAAATTTTATATAATTATTTTTCCTGCTGTGTGCGCAAATAATTTTTTTTTTTTTTAAACAAATAATTTAAGTAATTATCTGAATAATATTTCCTTATTGTTGTACGAAGGAAATAGTTTTTTTCTCATATTTAGTAATTTTTTTTCTTACGAAATAGAAATTTTCGTTCACTTGGTGATAGAGACAATTCGGTTTAAATTATTCTATCATAATAATTTTTTTGTTATACACCTGGCGCAGCATTTTGCAGTGGAACCCAAACAATTGTAATGTCCAAACTAATATCAGACTTTTTCAGATTGTGAGAGAGTCCTATGAAGAAATGAGTTAGGAAAAATTTGAATTGCGATTGTGGAGTATAGTCACTAAGGATTTAGGCAACATGAAACTGAAGTAAGTACCTGCTTCTCAAATTAATTTTTTTTTTATTCAATTTTTCATTCTTGGAATCATTAAATATTTTATGAGTTAATATGAATGAATCTTTTGATGAAGTAATTTCCCGACTGCAACAGACAAGAGGCGAAGACCAGACTCAATATAACCTAAGACCTGTACCTGAACGACTTTCTAGACAAATTAATCCTAGTAATACTAGACCCAGACGTTCTCATAGTCAGGGTCCCCCACTTAGTTTACCGAGTGTGCCTAACACTTCAGTTGTAACCACTAACCCAATAAGTTCAATTGTACCTAGAAACTTTACCATGGCGCAAGCGGCAATAATCACCCAAGCCACTAGATTTTGTGGAACGGTAGACCCAAGTAATGTAGATAAAAGTAGATTAGAAGAATATGGTGTAAATCGATGGTTGGCAGACACAGAAAGCAGAATTTCAGCTGCTGGTATCACAGATGAGAGAAAGAAAATAGATGAAGCACTCTTGTATGTTAGTATGGAACATGGTGATGCACATACAGTTCTTCATTCAGTACTTTTCAGGAAAATTACTCTGTTTAACGAATTCAAGAAACAGTGCTTACAGTTTTGGCAACCAGAAGCACAGAAAGATCCATGGGACAACATAGGAACTTTCCATCATCAGAAATATGAGGGTAATCACTTAGTTTTAGCCACTAGAGTAGAAGAAGCTATAGATAGAGTGACGACAGATATGAAAGCTGTAGGAATTGTTGTTGGAAGGAAGGATGAATTTGATGATGATGAAACAGATTTAGCTAGTATATCCAAGGTACTTAGATATATGTCATTAGGACCAATCTACGATGCTTTGGGTAAGGAAGAAAGAGTAGCCTTAAAGAAGTACTGTGATAGGAAGCCAAATGATGGAATTGTACAAACCTTGATGTACATAGAAAGGAAAGTAAAACAGAATTCATCAAGTAGTAGTGCAGATTTTATGGGAACCGTAGCTAGTGGAAGCCCAAGAAATAATAGTAATCAGTCCAGTAGAAACCAATCAGGGCAAGCTAGGTCTAGGCATCAGGGAAACAGAAATTCGTTTTGATAGAAATGGTGGGAACAACAATAGAGATTTAATCAATCAAACAGAAACAATCAAGGTAGGCCGCCAAATAGAGGTAACAATGGGAATATCACTGGAACTAATGGAAATAACAGTGGAAATAACAGGACTCCTGGACAGAGGGGAGCTAGTCAAGGCCAAAATTCAGGGAATAATAGGCCACAGTCATAGGCAGAGATTAAATTGTGGAAATTGTGGTTATTCCAACCATACAACACAGAATTGTAGAAGAAACAAATGGTGTTCGAATTGCAATAAGATAGGACATTTAATCCAGAACTGTTGGTACAACAGACAGGGAAATTCTCAGGGGTCTCAAAATAACCACAATACTCAGCCTAATAATCAGAATACCTCACCCAGTAACCCAAATCAAGGGGATTCTCAGTGACAATCACAGAGAGCGCAGCAGAAAGGTCCATCCTTACAGAGAGAAATAGTGACATTGAATAAGGATGTGTCCCCAACAGACATTACTCGAAGTAATGAAGTAGTGTTTTCTGTAAAGAATTTTAATACGTGTCAGGAAGAGTTGCCTATCATACAAGTACACTTAGAAGGTGTACTGAGTTCCATATTGTTGGATACAGGCAGTACTGTAAGTATCATAGATAAAGGCACTTTAACAGAACATATAGGTTGTGAGCTTTCCCAAATGAGAAAATCCTATAGGACCATAAAGGGGATCGCTGGAAAGCAAATAAGGGCTATAGGCAATGTCAATTTAGAGATAGAAATTCTAAATAAGAAATACAGGGAAGAGTTTGTGGTGTTAGAAGAGAAATATTTTCCAGCTCAAGCTCCATTTTCCTTCCAGGCTATGAAAAGATGTGGAATTACACTAGATTGTAGCAATGGAAGAATAACTATCAAGGAAATTGATAGAGGAAATGTTTGCTCTCTTGAAGAAGAGGAACAGTTTCAGATAAACTTGATCACTATACCTGAGACAGCCTCATCTGAGGAAGTAGACATCCAACAGATAGAAATGGAATTTAATGCTAACCCGGGTAGGACAGTGTGTAGAAATTCAATGATAGAAGAAATAGGAGAAAATAGTAAAACTGCTTTTCAAAGCCTAGAAGCCACTCAGGAGGAATTCTCAGATAGCAGGTATGAACCTGATGACTCAAGTGCACAACAAGTAGATACCTCCGAAGAACTTAGTTCTTTTTCCCAACCTGACGATCCTGACACGCTAATAGAAGGTAGTAACCTAATAATAGGAGAATATACGAAAGAGAAGTATCTCAATGAGGTGTTGCTGTTAGGCAACCTAAAAATGACAGAGATAGGTTCTGTGATACCACAAGATGAAAGTTCAGATGATACTGATGTCTGTTACACTGCCGATGTACAGAATGCAGAAGAAATCTGCTTAGTTAGTACTGCCGATGATAATCTTGTAAAATTTAAATTAAACAATAGCGTTAAGCTGCATCCACAAGGTCTGACAAAGGTTTGTCTTAGAATTGTAACAGATAAAAACCTAGGTGATACAGATGTGTTATTAGTTAATGAAGACTTACCAGACTTTTGAAAATGGACAATTCCTAGTAAGACTTAATGGTGGAAATTGCACGACTTATGTGTATAATTATTCTGACAAGAGACTAGAATTGCATGCCGGCATAGAATTCTGTAAGGGAATTGTGATTACTAACCCTCTACTAACCATAAGTGAAAAAGCATTTGTCTCTGTAGCCGACACAAGAGTTAAATTAGAAGGGGAAATAAATAATACAGATTTTCCTCATTGTAGGGACAGGTTAATACAGATATTAGAGAAATATAGGAATGTTGTAGCAGTAACAGGAGATAAGTTAGGAAGGACAGATGTCCTGCAGCACAAAATAGTCATAGAAGAAGGTGCTAGACCCTTTTATGTACCTAACTACAAACTTCCAATAAGTCAAAGACCCATCATAGACGAGATGGTTGAAGAGATGAAGGAAGATGGAGTCGTAATTCCTTCTAAGTCACCTTATAATTCACCTTTACTGCTAGTTCCAAAGAAAGACGGTACATGGAGGATGGTAATTGATTACCGGAAATTGAATTCCCACACTGTCCCTGATCGAATGCCAATGCCAGTCATTAATGACATGTTAGCTCAATTAGGAGGTGCCAAGGTTTTTTCTTGCCTCGATCTACTAAGTGGATATTGGCAAGTTCCTCTCGATGAAGAATCCAAGCATCTCACGGCATTCAGTACTCACAAAGAACATTTGCAATTCGAGGTAATGCCGTTTGGTCTTACTTCGGCTCCTTTAACGTTTGTACGTTTAATGCTGCAAATCTTAGATGTTGAAGACGTATCGGTTTATCTTGACGATGTAATAATTGCTAGTAAGGATGTAGAGAGTCATTTCAAGACAATAGAATTAGTATTAGATAGGCTCAGAAAGGCCGGTTTAAAGGTAAAAATTAAGAAATGTCAGTTTCTGAAGAAATCTCTAGAATATCTAGGACATGTTATCAGTGAACATGGTTTGAAAATGCAAGAAGGAAAGATTAAGACTATTGTAGACTATCCAGCCCCAAGAAATTTGAAGGCACTAAGAAGATTCCTAGGTATGGTAGGGTATTATCGACCTTTCATAAAGGGATTTGCTACCATAGCAAAACCATTAACTGAGTTAACTAGGAAAGATGCTAACTATGAGTGGAAAGATGAACAGGAAACAGCGTTCAAAACACTAAAGGATATGTTGATAACAGATCCTATCCTAGTTTATCCAGACTTCGAGAAGGAATTCTACTTAGCCTGTGATGCTTGAAGTACAGGACTAGGTGCCGTCTTGGTGCAAAAGGATAAAACAAGGATGAGGACTGTATACTATGCCAGTAGAGTTTTGAATGCAGCTGAAAGAAATTACAGTACAACAGAAAGGGAATGTTTAGCTTTAGTCTGGGGATTACAGAAATTTAGACACATTTTGCTAGGACATAAAATTAATGTTCTTACAGATCATAAACCCATTTGTGATCTTTTCAAGAAAAGGGCTTTTACCAATAATATGAAGTTCAATAGATGGTTCGTTAGCGTATTAGAATTTGCCCCAGAATTTAGATACATACCTGGTAGATATAATACATTAGCTGACGCCTTATCTAGATCACAAGAAGAGAACGAGAAACAAATTACCACTCATAATTTCGCCTTCAGTTGTCAAATCACAGACCTAGATTTAGACAAAGTTCGTCAGGAACAACAAAAGGATTCTAGAATAAGGGAAGTAATTGGTAACCTCTTGCAAGGTGAGGAAAATTCAGAGTTTCAGTTGATAGATGGATTATTGTACAAAACTTCAGACAAACCAAATGCTTGTTCACGTTTGTACATTCCTAATACACTAATACAGGACGTCTTAGAACTAACCCATTCATACAAGTTATCAGGACATCCTGGAATTAAGAAAACATGTAGAACAATCACTAGAAACTATTTTTGGCCTCGATGTAGTGAAGATGCTAGTCGATTTGTTCAGAACTGTACCATATGTAATGTACATAAAGGGGAATGTCAACGTCAAGGCTCCTCTGGAAATGTATCCTTCAGAATTAAATCCTTTTCAAGTAGTCACAATGGATTTCTTAGGTCCATTCCCGAACACCATCAGAGGAAATAAACAGATTTTAGTTTTCATTGACTATTTGACCAGATACGTAGAAATTGTTCCAACCAGAAACAGAGAATCATCAACGGTGGCAGAAGCCTTTAAGTCTAGAATCATAACTAGACATTCATGTCCTCAAGTTTTGCTCTCAGACAATGCTGCTGAATTTACTAGTGACATTCTAAAGAAACTGTGTGACTTTTATGAGATACAGAAATGTCAAATAACAGCACATAAGCCAAGCTCAAATGGAGCAGTAGAAAGAACAAATCGCAAAATAAAGGATGTTCTGAAAACATTGGTAACCCCAAACACTGAAGACTGGGACTTGACTCTCGAAGACATACAATTTACTCTAAACAACACAGTAAATGAATCAATAGGAGAAACTTCTCATTTCCTATTGTATGGCTACCAAAAGAGAATGCCAAATTCACTTTTGAATGATGCCGCACCACCCAGACGTACGTACAACTACGAGGACTATATTGCTTGGAAGACAAACGTAATGCGTACAGAGACCGTTAAAGTCACCAGGGCTAGATTAAAGGAGTTACATAAAAAATCTAGTAAGTATTACAATAACAGATCCACCATACCCTCGTTAAAGGTAGGACAACAAGTTTATGTACTCAATCATGTTCTTGAAGGACCTAATACTAAAGTAACCCCAAAATTTCGAGGTCCATATAGAGTTTTAGAAGTTTTGAAGTTGAATAAATTCAAGTTAATGCATGAGATTACCTTGAAAGAATCTATTGTACATTGGAACCACATTCAAGTAGTTCATTCAGAACCTTGGTCGTCTACCCAGTTGACAGATTTGTCTAATAAAGATAAGATAGATAATAAAATAGAATCTTCAGTGACCCCAAGGTATAATTTGAGAAGAAGGTAATGGCAAGTGCAATGGTAAACAAATGTAGTTGATAAGATTTTTACTGCTTAATAATATTATTTCAGCAAATGGATTGTTTGGTGGTTGGCAGTGAGTCAAATTGTGAACTCACTCGTACAACTAAGGAAGGGAGCCATCATCAAGGAACATGGCAAGGTTAAGATGATACAGGACCTAGCCATTGTTAAGATACGGACGGAGTCCATCATCGATCAGAGAGAGCAGTTAGTCCAGCTGAGCAATCAGATACAGGCAGGATTACACAGTGTCCAAGATCGAAATTTGTACGACATGCTCTCCAAGTTGCAGAGTGACATTGATAGTGTTATGCCAAGGAAAGTAGTAAAGCGATCACTCATACCCTTTATAGGCGTCGCTTTACACAATCTCTTTGGAGTGGCGACCGATGGTAATGTTGAAAGGCTAAAGGAAAGAATGGCACAACTTGAAAATTGGGCTTCTGAGCAGGGCACTGTCTATAATAAAGTAATAGGAAATGTCAATCAAAATCAGAAAATGATCACAGTGCTGAAAGAATTTGTGAATAGTGCACTCCATAATGTTTCATCAGAAATTGCTGGAATCCATCAAACAGAAATGATGGAGCAACTGCTCATAGAAGCAAGTAATTTCCTTCTGGAATACAAGGAATTACTCAATGCAATCATGATGGCAGGTAAAAACCTGCTGTCGCCTTTTCTGATAACCCCTAGTGAAATTGAAGCCATTATTCAGAAATGTGTTGTGAACAATCACTTGAAGCCACTAGTAGAAAATATAGTGGACTATTATGGCATGATCACAGTGAAAGTGGTAGCCAAACAAATCATACTAGTGATCCCTTTCAACAATCCAGACGTCAACTCATTGATGTCAGTCTATCCATTCCCAATGATAGTAGATAATAAGTCCATTGTACTAGAAGGAACAGTTCGACACTTTGCCTTGCAGCATGATTCTTTCCTAGTGACCGAAATTCCCGAACATGAGTTCAGGGAATGTGTCATGCTTAATGATTTTGTATATGTTTGTAACACTGTGAATTTCTATGAACCATTGAGTGCTCTTCATTGTCTAGATGATCTTGTAAACAACAAGAATGGTAAGAACCATTGTAAGTACCTACCGTTTACAGAAAATTTCAAGGCTCAAATCATTGATGATGAAATTTTTGTGTTCTCAGCAAACAGATTGAATGCTAAGATTGACTGTAAGTCAAACAAAACAGAAGTAGTTTTCATTAACGTACACTCATTTTCATCTGCTTGTGAATTGGTCATTTTACATAATTTGTATTACAAACCTACAGTCTTCACGACGTACAGTTTAAATTTCACTAAAAGTGTACATCAGTTTGAAGTTATTAACGAATTTCAGCTTTCAGAACTGGAATTGGAGACATTCACAAAGCTAGAAGAGATTCATACTTTCTTTCATACATATAAGACCGAGATTTCTCCTATCATGTCATTCATAAATGTCATTCTTTTGGTACTGTTTGCTTTTATTTCCTTTATAATTGTCAGGAAATTAATATTGAATAAGCTTACCATAATCAAGGACATGATGGACAGAATCCTTCCTAGAGAGTGATAGCGTTTACCATTGACTTGCACTTGAACATTTGATGACTGATTTTTTTTTATTTTTACAATTTATGATTTCTTTTAATAACAATCAGGTATGTTCTTCACGTGTGAATTTTTACCAAGTTATCATGATTGATAACCAGGGAGTAATAGGCATTTGATATATTTACTTTGCCATAATTTTCTGCATTTAGTTTGAGTATTTGATATATAAGTTCATGCTTGTCTTGTTTGCATTTATTGATTGTTAATAGAAATTATTGACAATGAAGTAATTGACTATAGTCAAGTTTTTCTTTGAATGTATATTATAGGCATTCATATAATTTTATTTCCATGCACCTGCTTACATGACTACTTTATTCATTTTTCGCATTACATTATTATTGCTGGGTTTACCTTAGTTGGTTGGCTTAGAGTTAATTTTTGTAATGGTTTTACATTGTAGTCAATGTAGGTATGTGGCCGAGTGATGTTATGTAGTGAATTTAAAAATATTTCTACAGTGAATAAGTATGAAATTCACTGATCGGGATTATGAGAGAGAGAGAGAGAGACGATGTTGATAGTTTAAAATGATGAGCCATGAGACCAAGTAAATTGAAGTGTAACCACAACAAACCTCCAAGATGTGGGAAAGGAAGGAGGAGCTAGAGGAATCACTATGAATGAAAAGGTCAGCAAAATTGACCTGATTTGTCCTTGCCAAAAGTGAGAGTTGAAATTGAACCATTAAGATTAGACTAGTCGTCCTCAAAGAGGCGGAGTTTTATTCAACATAGGTCCAGAGTTCATTCTGATCAATTTTTAGTTAGAGTTAACTTGAACCCCTTTAGGATAAGATCTGTGTCGCTCTTTCTCTGACATCAAGAAAAATTTGTAAGTCCAGTGTGGCTGGCCGTGTGACGATTAGTGTTAAAGAATAAAATTTAAGTAAAAAGTGCCCGGCGATCCTACTTAACCCCCCCCTGAAAAGACAAGATTTACCAAGTGTGAGAAGAATTATTTACCAAGTTTCTTACGTCCTATAAGCAACGGAGTTCTCGACTTTAACAGAACATCAACACAGTAAAGGAAGCAGTGTCATTCATACTTGGGAGTGCATACCACAACATAAAAAGTGCATATGCGCAACAAAACTACTGAGGAGCAAAAGCACTTGTTGCTTCTAAGAGCCGCAGTGGTTACGTGTCCATCATTTCCATTACCTCTTTGTAGGCACCAGTGAGAACAGTGGTCTGGAACTAGTCGTCTGGAAGGCATCCTCATTTGGTTTCTTCTTATCTTCCAACTCCGTGGCAAAACCCCAGGTTTCATTTGTTTTATTATTATTATTATTATTATTATTATTATTATTATTATTATTATTATTATTATTATTATTATTATTATTATTATTATTATTATTAGAAAGAAAACTACCTTTTTCAAGGATGTTTATTAACACAATAAGAGACTAAGTCTCGACCTGAGAAATGTAGTTTCAGAGAGCCTGTCGATTTCCCTAGAGGGAATTCGGCATTGCATGGGTCCTTGTTTCTCTTGCGCAAATCAAGAGTCACTTGGAAGTCAGTATTCCGTAGAACTCCTGAGAGTCATTTTGATTACTGGGAAATGGGGAGACTGTTCTCCTAGTTTTTGTGGAACTTCGCTTGGTGTAGTTATCAGATTATAGTAGGTCTGATATGATTGTTCCACTTTTCCTGCATATCTTTTTCCAAACAGACCTTGGGGTTTTGGAAGGCATGCAATTAACATAACTTTTATTTTATTTTTTTTGCGGAAATCCTCTTGACGTCTTCGAGTTTCTGACATGTTATTATTTTCTACGAAATGGTGTTCAAGCTTCCCTAGTTTCGCGTCCTGAACCATACCTTCTCCACTCTCTCTTTCATTCGGTTGACTGTGAATATACTATGTCACTCATTTGATAGGGGCCAGGTGTATGCACCTTTTTTCAGTAAATCCAAGAATCGCGACATTTATCTGGTGGAAATGGTTAAAACCCCTTTTGCCGGTTTTTTTTATATAAATCCACGATAGGGCTGCTTGTGCTGAGATGACCTAGTTTCTTGAATTTCATTTGCAAGGTAATTAATTGCCAACCTTTGAATGAAATTGAAGTCCTTTCCGTCTCTCTTGCTAACGAGAAGTGTCATCGATATAAAAGCTTGAGAAATTCGATATAAGTCTCAACTTGACTTTTGCAAAGAGGTTAGTTTAGTGTGGGCGACTGCCTTCAGTGCTCTGTATTGACAACTCCAAAAAAGCAACTTCTGTCTGGTAAAAATAGTTCCACTGAAAGTTGCTTTCTCGTTGCTTGATTGGAACAGCTTTGGTAGAAGTTATACACTGAATTTTTCCGTGCAATTTTCAATTTCTTTGAACTTTTCACCTTCTTAATTGACCTTGTTTGATCTGGAAGAATAATTAATCTGACTTTAGTTTGTTTCTTACCACAATATTATTGTCTGTTTCACAAAGAATAAAAGGATGTTTCATTTCTAATCTCTTGTGGCTGTTGCCTTTGTAGTTTCTCTAAAAGAAAACTATCATGGAGATGGCGATTTGTCTGTCCGTCCACACTTTTTCTGTCCGCCCTCGGATCTTAAAAACTACTGAGGCTACAGGGTGTATATTTATATTATACAAATCTCAACTTCTAAATACAGTACTTGAACGTAAAAAGGAAATTTACCAATTGCTAAAGGCATCAGACGAGTCCGGTGAGATGTGACCTTTAATCAAAGCTCGGGAACATCCTACAGATCCATTGCACATCATTGCGCATGCTCAGGATAAACCCCGCCCCTTTTTTTTACTCTTAGAAAGGGTTTGCTGGTTTCAGTAAACTTAGTATTCGGATGAAGCTAATGTAAACGATAAAAAGGCAATGGATTTACATTTACAATGTTCATGATATCTGGTTTTACTCTTCAGTATTTATGTAATAAAAATAAATTAAAAACCTATTATTTGAATATTAAACTTCGTTTATAATTTTTAGTATTCTTTCATTTCGTATTATTTATCTGTTCCCTCTATTCCCGTTATTTGTGTCATAGTTGTCATTGGTAAAGATACTTCACTGTAGGGCAATTTTTAAATGAGCAATAGATGAGAGTTCCAGATTGATTTGGGGAACTTCCCGAAGTTGTTATAAAGATATATCGGAAGATTTATTTCACATCTCTCTCTCTCTCTCTCTCTCTCTCTCTCTCTCTCTCTCTCTCTCTCTCTCTCTCTCTCTCTCAGTACAAGATATTTAAGCCCCCTTCTTCTATGAAAATATCTATGACTATCTTCGACCTACTAAGGCAAATTTCACGTATTTGTGAAGATGTGTTGTGAACACGCTGTTCAGAAACTCGGAGTTTGCAAGAACTCCTACAAGACTTTTGGGATTCTCAGCTCATTTAGAAAGTTATTATTGACTTATTCCACTTTTCAAAGTATTTGGAAACTGGAATAACATCGTTCTGTATTTCCTTCTGTTACTTCTTTCACACGAACACCATAATATTCCTTGGAAGCTTGAATTTCAAGTCAGTGGCCCCGTGGAGGGCTTTTTCCATATGAATAGGGTTCTTCCTCTTCTGAATAATAATAATAATAATAATAATAATAATAATAATAATAATAATAATAATAATAATAATAATAATAATAATAATAACAACCTCACAAAGGTATTGCTAGTTATCGTAAATCTGCCTTACCTTAAATGTTGTTCCGCTGTCATTGTTTTACCTTCAAGAACAACTTTTGACTTTCTAAGTTTGTTGCGACTTCGCTGATTCACGGCAGTTGTACGATGGTTGTATCTCGTGTAGCTGGTTGTGAAATGGTTTGTAGTATTTTCCGTTCGTTTCTCTGATAATGACAGCGCTTGCTTTGGAAATTAGACGCGTCTGGGAATATTATTTCTTTGTACTGATGCATTAGACGAACGGCGAACAAAGTTTGCATAAAAGTGACGTGATTCTCTCTCTCTCTCTCTCTCTCTCTCTCTCTCTCTCTAACTCTCTCTCTCTCTCTCTCTCTGTTGCACTGGTGTAACAAAAACTAAAAATGTCCAACATTAATCTGTTCTTGCAGTCTCAAAGTATGGTATGTGGTTAAGGGAGTCTCTCTCTCTCTCTCTCTCTCTCTCTCTCTCTCTCTCTCTCTCTCTCTCTCTCTCTCTCACATGCAGCCATATATGGTAATGACATAAAAAGTTGTTAGAAGCGCAAGCTGCTTTGGTCAGGGAAGTGGCTATAGAAGATTAACATTAGAATAATCAGGCTTTATGACTGAGGCCTACTTATGGCAAGCGTTTATGATCATATTTACTTTAACTTCGTTTTCATATTTGCAATTTTCATATCTTTCTGTTTCCTCTTTTCATCAATTTTGAGTTTTTACTTTTCCTTCTTGATATTTTCTTTTTACATCTTTATTTTATGCAAGATTATTTTTAATACAGTACTTACATCATTTTATTGTTTATCTTTAAAAATATTTTTTTAAATCTTTGATGTTGGGATTTTATTCCATCTTTTTCATCTTCTCCATCCTTTTCACTGACAGAAATTCTTTCATCTCCACGTTCTCAGGACAGTAAAGGTTCTCGTGTGAATGAGGATTTTCACAACAGACAAAAGATTTTTTATTTTTATTTTTTCTTTCTCTCTGAGGCTGACAGCTCACTTCATCAACTCCCAACTGCTTAGAAAAAATCGATTTTTCAAGAATTTCTGAAAGAGCTGGCTTGAGTCTGACAAGGCTCATAAATCTCTCTCTCTCTCTCTCTCTCTCTCTCTCTCTCTCTCTCTCTCTCTCTCTCTCTCTCTCTCTCCAACGGGAGTTTTTGCGTCAGTTGAAAGATTTTTCCAGTTAGTCCATTAACTGACAGAAAGATTGAGAGATAAATAAACAACAGTAGCCTCGAAAATCATGGGTACTCATATCAGTGAATTATCTGCTAAGCAAGAGCCCGTGCCAGCATAATGCTGGTTTAATCTTAAACGAACGAAATAGAGAAATGTGAAGTCTCAAATAATATGAAATGTTAACTATCTTTTGGTAAGACGAGTTATTGTAGTATCGGGTAATTTTACAGTTAAATCATAAAGGAAAATTTTTGAATTAATAAAATGTTCCCTAGAGCACTGATTGAGATGCCAAAAAGTTATGATCAAAACGAAAAACTATGAAAACTTCATCCAAATCCTTCGGGCCAGCCCTATGAGAGCTGATAGTCAGCTCAGTGGTCTGGTTAAACTTTTTCATAATAATAATAATAATCATCATCAACATCAGAGCAACTAAGAAAATTTTCAAAGATTACCCACTTTTTGGCTTTTGTTACTTTATTCCTCGGTATCTGCACCCCGTCTCCATTTCCTTCGTTCATACCTTTGCTTCTTCCTAGTTGGCAAAGGTTTTTGTCCCTTATTCAGTTTCCTAATTAGAGACAACCACCCTGAAAGCACACATGACTTATAAATGTGTCTCCCTTTCTTTGACCTGAGTTGACCTTCCCTAATGAGACAGACAGTCAATGACCCTTTCAGGATCGAGGTTTATCTCCATCTGTTCATCTATTTATCTGTTCACCTATTCATCTGTTCATCTACTGTATTCTTCTATTCAGAGATCTGCTACATAGTTCTCATAACATGCTTACTCTTCATTCAGAAGATGTGTGTGTGTGTGTCTGTTATTATTATTATTATATGAGGTAGTAGACCCTCTTTTATGCACGTGGTGTTGAAAGTGGTAGCTGCATCAGCGGCATTCAGTTTGTACAGAATTTTCTCTATTTTTCTAATAATTTATTTTTGTAGGTTGCTGCATTCTGCCAGTAAACACGCCGATATTGGCCGTACTTGGAGAGGAAAGCAGGTTGCAAAATGGGATAGTTTATTTCCGATGTACGCAGTACAACAGTAACATGGTACTGAAATCGGGAGTTCATCTTCCGTAGAGTTGTCCTTCAGGAAAAAATTTTCTTTTGAGTTGTCCTTCAGGAGAAAGTGTTCTTCCGTGTTAATCGAGGCCACGTTTCGCTCAGGCTCCACTGAGGATGGCCACGCCAAAAGACGGAGGTAGACTGACTTTCGATGTTGTTGTTGTTTTCGATTTAGCTGGCCTTGTGCCAGCACGGGCTCTTGCTTCTAAGCAGCCCGTAACTATATGTTGATGATGAGCCTGTGAGATGGGTAGGTTAATGAAAACTTTATTATGATACATGAAAGTGATTTTGGTGGGGGTGAAAATTTGAAATGAAAAGGTTTAACAGGCAAGGTTGCAACCTCTTTGAACCCTAAGGTACCCATCAGATGAGGATAAAAGTACGATAGCAGTGAGTGTTGGCTAGTGGGAGAGGCCAACAGATGGAAAAAAGAAGAACTGAGTAGTAGGCACAGGTAGCTAGTATGCTAGTTGGTGGTGATCCAAAGCCATATTCCTTGTCCGGTCCTAATTCTTGTGTCTGTATGTGTTTTGTGTATTTGTTGGGTGTTGATTGTGATGGATGGAATGATAGGGGAGGGGTGCTTTCTAAAGTCAGTATTTAGAGATGAATGGTATGGATTTTTATTTGTTGTCTGGGTCGAGTCTGTTGAAGTCTGATTTAAGAATAGGGAAGGAGGGTGGGTGGTTTAAGGTATGGATTCTTTAGAGTTATCTTGGTGGTGGGTAGGAGCATAGGAAGCCTGCAAATTCATGGATGTTTGTCAGTATGTGCTTTGTTATTTGGGTAGCTGTTCTTTCATTACCTTCATAACTTGTTCTTAGCTGTTCTGTTTCTGTACAGTCAAGAAGGTAGTGTTCCAGGGGTTCTTCTGGGAGTGTTTCACAGTACTTGCATGATTGAGGATTGTCTACTATTCTTTGCCATGTGCACAGGTATCCTAGCCTTAGCCGATGGATTATGACTGCTAGGGCCCGTGACATGTCTTTGGTTATATTGTGTGGTTTTAGGTTTACAGTGTCTATGTTCCATTTGGCGGTTTTTGAGCCACCAAAAACAGCTCTTCTGACTTTGCTTTCTTCTTGTAGTTGGCAGTGTGCTGCTGCCTTGTTTTTCAGTTGTGTGAGTGAGGGGCTGATTTTGATACTAACGTTGGTGTGTAGCAACCCACTTTTTGCTAGAGAATCTGCTTCTTCGTTTCCTTGGATTCCCACGTGGCTCGGAATCCAGTTTAATGTTATTTCCCTGTTCCTGTTTTGATGGAGGCTTGCAATTGCCCATATGCTTGACAGAAGTCTGATATTTTCCTTTGCTTTTCCTTTTGTTATAGCTTGTAGTGCTCCTTTTGAGTCAGTATGAATTGTTGTGTTTCCCTGCCTATGCTGAGAGTCTTCTAGAGCTTTTGCAATGGCAATCAGTTCAGTTTGTAGAGTGGAGGCATTGTCAGAGAGCCTCCAGCATCCTTTGAGGGTTGTTGAGTGGACTCCTGCTGCTGCTGCTGGGATGCTGAGATCTACTGATCCATCTGTAAAATATTCATTTGTGGCTGCAGTTTTCCTGATTGCCTCTTGGGCTGCAAGCCTTAGCTGTTGAGCAGTGCATGCTTCTTTGCTTGCAGGGAGGACTGTAAAGTTTATCTTGAACAGTTCAGGCTCCCAGGGTGCTCGTTCTCTGTACTCTGCGATTGGCGTGTCTTCCTTGATTGCGGCTGCTTGATTTTGCATCCCTACTCTCCTTAAGGCTGCTAGGAGGTCGCCAGCATATGTCTTGGGGGGGTCTTGTTCCTCATGAAGCTCAATGTTTTTCTTGATTTCTCTCTTGAGTGGGCAGTTTCTGCTACCTTTCAAGGTTTTTAGCAGTATGGATGTGTTTCTCTGATCTATTCTGTGTGTTAGAGATTGTAAGTTTGTTTCGTTTCTCAAGACACACAAGTTAGTCCACATGGGTGCACCTGTGATGAGTCTTAAGGCATTGTTTTGGATTACTTGAAGCTTTTTGTTCTGTGTTTTTGAGGCAAGTAAGGACAGGTGCTGCATACTCCACAGTTGACCTAATTGTCTGTATGTAGTAGGTTCTGAGGGCATGGTATACTGCTCCTTGTTTTAGAGAGGTGATTCTTCTCATAGCATTTTGCCTGCATTTGATTTTTTGCTTAAGTGTTTCTATTTCTTTGCGTGGGGAGAGTTGTTTGTTGATATTTACTCCTAGGTACAAAAAGTTTTCTACCCATTCGATGGGTTCACCCATGAGTTGTATTTCATTTGGGTTTAGGTCATGTTTAATTGCCATTGCTTTGGTTTTTGCTGTATTGATTTTTAGACCAAGCTCTGTACAGCTATTTTCAATTTGTGTTATTGCATTTTGCATATTTTGGTAGGATCTGTACCTGTGTGTGCTCACTAAGCACACATCGTCTGCATATATGAAAATTTCCACTCCCTCTGGTAGGGTGATTGTGGCTACATTTTCCATTAGTACATTGAAGAGGAAGGGACTAAGTATTCCTCCCTGTGGTGTTCCATTTTCTAAGTTGAGAAAATCTGAGCTTGCACCTTGGAAGGCGACTCTGGCTTGTCTGTTTTGCATGTATCCTTTGAACAATGCTAACAGGTTACCCTTAACTCTTTTGTCCACCAAGGTAGCAAGGATGACGACGGCGCTGGCTAGTTCGTAGGCTTTTTCTAAATCGAGAAAGACTACAATTGATTTTCTGTTGTTTATTGTTGCCATTACATTTGCTAGGCATTCTTGTGTGCCTATTCCTTCTTTGTAACCATATAGGCGATGATGTAGTGGTCCTGTTTTCCATACAAGTCTGTTTAGTACCATTCTCTCTGCAGTCTTTTCTGTGCAGCTGATGAGAGAAATGGGCCTGTAGGAGTTTGGTTCCTTGGGTTTGGGAATTGGTTGCATGTTTTGTTGATTCCATTGTTCGGGTCTGACTTGCTCAGTGTATGTTCTGTTGATTATGTGCAGATGTACTTTCTTGGCTGCTGTGCCCATATTTTTCAGCATGCTGTATGTGATCATGTCTGATCCTGGAGCTGTGTTTTTTCCTTTTTGGAGGGCTTTGTTAAGCTCATTCATTGTGAATGGGGTGTCAGTGACATCAGGCTCATTGCACGCTGTGTTGATAACTAGCCATCTCCCTGGATCTAATGTCACCTGCCTTTCCCTTGTGGCAGGTGGCAGATGTGCCGTTTTGGTCCTGTCAGCAAAATGTTGCGCAAGTCTGTTCGCTTCTGCCTGTGGGTTGGGATGATGTGCTTGTGGTGGTCTGGTCTTTCCTGATACCTTGTTGAACCACCTCCATATTTTTGCTATTGGGGTTAGACGGGTCGTCTGTGAGCACCACATCAGCCAGGTTTCCCGCTTTACTTCTCTGGCTGTTTGGGTTGCATGATTCATGACATCCCTTAAGACAGCATGTAGTTCATCTGTGGGTTGTCGCCTGAAGAGCTTCCTTGTTCTGTTAACTCTCGAATTCATTTCCTTTATTCTTGAGTTGTAGTACCAGCTGTCTTTGTGGGGTTTTGTTTGTACCAAAGGTTCTCTTTGGCATGGAATCATTTGCTGCACTGTGTAGGCTCTTCTCAAAGTCCTCTTGCAGTTGGTTCATGTTTTGGGCTGGGTCTTGTATGTACTGTGTTGCCCAACTGGTCATATGGTTTTCAAATACTAACCAGTTGGCTAGATCTGGTCTCCAACCTGCTGGAGGAGGTGGTGGTGGAGGTATTTTTATTATCCTTATGTTAGTTTCTGTTGCAAAGTGATCGCTGGCCAATATTGGGTGCAATTTCCATGTGCAGTTTTCCTGTAGATTCTTCGATATGAAGCTAAAATCTAGCCTTCCGCCTTGGAGGTGTGTTGCTTCATTGATGTCATTTAGCAGCTTCACTTCAGGAAATTCTTCCATTAGCAGATTTATGTGTCTGCCTGCTGCATTTGTATGTTGCTGTGAGTGTAGACACGGGTGATGGGCATTAAAATCTCCCGCGAAGAAGGTGTTTTCTCTTGTGGCTGCACTGAAAAGGTTTTCTCCTTCAAAGGTTTGGTTATGGCCTTTGTATATGTTGTGCACAATGAGGGAGGTATTTGCTAGCCTTATAAGGACACTTAGAGTTTCTATCCCTTGACCACAGTCTATATTTCTTGTTTGTTCAAAGGGAATTGTTGCTTTGATAAGAGTGATTAACCCTCTGTTTTCATTTGTGTGTGGGGTTTTGTACACTGTATATCCCTGGAATGTGAATTTGGCCGTTTCTCTTACCAGAGTCTCTTGTAGGAGGATGACATCATGCCCTTCTGATAGCACTTGTGATTGCAGGAGGGCATATTTTGTGTTGGCACTGTTTATGTTCCATTGAAGGATTTTGAGATCGTTCTGTAGTGTGTTCCTGCAGTGTTGGTTGTCTCTATTATTTGTATTTTGTTCAGCCATATTGATTTATAACAGAGCTGCAATTGTGTTCCTCAGTGTTGCTGTGCAGTCCACTTCTGGGAAGAGTTGTGCTATAACTGCTTCCACAACTCTGGCTACCTCTCGTCTAAATTCCTCACGAGTGATGGTGACTGTATTTCTTTTGGAGGGGGATTCTGGGGTGCTGTGGGTAGGAAGTGAGGATGAAGGTACGGTGGTAGGGGTGGGTGGGTGGGTAAGTAGGGGTGTTTTTCTGGATGGGTTGTTTATGGTGGAGAAAGGAGTAGGATTTGGAAGTAGGGGTGTTTTTGTGACTGGGGTATTGTAGGTGGAGAAAGGAGTGGGATTTGTGGATGGAGTCTGTGTGTCAACGCGTGCGTCTTGGTGTCTATGTTTGAGTCTGGGGTCTCGTTTGTTTATGGGGGGTGGTGGTGATAGAGTTTTGTGTTGCTGTCTGTGTTGCTTAGGTTGGTGTGTGGGTGCAGTTTGTTGTTGGGGTTGTTGCATCTGTTGTGTAGCATTGTGTGTGTGTTGCTGTGGAGGTCTTGTAGGAGGGGCTTGCTGTTGGGATTGTTGGTGAGGTAGTTGTTGCTGGTATGATTGTTGTAGGGGTGGTTGTTGCTGGTGTAGTTGTCTGAGAGGTGGTTGTTGCTGGTGTTGTTGTCGGAGGGGTAGTAGTTGTTGTTGTTGTTGTGGTTGTCGGTGGGGTAGTTGTTGCTGGTGTGGTTGTCGCTGGGGTAGTTGCTGCTGGTGTTGTTGCGTCTGAGGTAGTCCTTTCATTTTCCAGATTATCTGGAGCCGTGTTGGGCATCCCTTATACCACGCATGGTGTCCTTGCCCGCAGTTGGGGCATTTGGCTTTGGTTCTTTCTTTATTGTTGTGTCGCTGTATACAGATGTTGGTGTCGTGTCTTGAGCTGCAGACACCGCAGACTACGTGTTGTGCCACACATTGCTTTTGGTGGTGTCCAAATCGCTGGCATTTGAAACATCTTAGAGGTTCTGGTGTATACGCTTCTGTGGGGAATTTTCCCCATATTGGGATGATCACTTCTTCTGGTCTCTTTCCTTTGAAAACTGCCAGCACTTTTCGTGTTGGCTCTCCTGCTTTGTTCTTACACCGTACTGCATCCAGAACATAGGTGAGGTTCTTTATGGGGTCAATGGGGAGGGTTATTGGGTATCGACAAATGATGCCCTTCTGTGTCCTTTCTGCTGGGTCCAGAATCTGTGCTTCCTGCTTCAGGATCTCAACTGCTTCTACCGTCTGCGGTGTGATAGTGAAAAGTCCTCTGTGGTTCGGTCGTGCCTGTATCTGTATTCCCGGATGCTTCTTTTCTAGGACTGACTTTCGATGCGAGTCTTGCTCTTTATATATAATACGGTCGGGCCGGGTGTGGGGGGGTCAAATTCAGCTGCCCGCTGATTGGCTGAGGAGAAACATTCGCGCTGCTTATTGACTGGTGAGATGCTCTCGCAAGCCAAAAATTTATCGCTGACGGTTTCTCTGCTGCACCATGCTGAGCGGCAGGGCTGGTGTGTGACATCATTCTCTGGTATTTCACGGCGAATATTCTGACTGGGCACCGGGCTGCGTATTTACAATCTGTATACACAGTCGTGAGCATACCAGCCAGTAGCCAATCACCAACCAGATCACGTAGCCAATCAGATTCGAGCAATGACGTCATCGACCGCATATTTTAATTAGCTATATTTTGCCGTATATTAGACAACTGTGTGTGAGCAGCAATAACCCATATGAGAAATATTGTTCAAAATTAACTCACTGGTGTATTTTTATGCATTAAAGAGCCCAATAATAAATAAAAAAAATATGCACGCACAGAGTGACGTCATTGTCTTCTTAAAACTAAATAGAAGAGTCCTCATTCCTCCTTTGTGAAAGCAATATTGACATTTTTTCCCTGCTACGTTGAATCAAGTATGGCGTTTTATGTCGTCAATATAATAAAATCTTCTGTTCATGTAACTATATTAGTTAAAAGCTTCATTCTGAATAACAATAATAATTATTACACAGGCATTCTTGAAGCACCGAACACGTTTTCCTTAAAGGCTAGCTTTAAGAAAACGGACATATTTAGCAGTAACTGAGCTAAAAATATACAGAGTTAATAGGGCCTTTTTTCTTTTAGAATCCATAATGTTAATTAAGTCAGTTGCTGTAGATAAGCTTATTATAATGATGTAACTTGGTTATAAATAGTGCGTGCAATATAAAAACTTGGGTGATGTTGTTTCGTGTAAGCTTTGTGAACAGAATAATGGGCTACTTTCCACCTGTATACAGTATTCTATGAAATGAGGAATTTTCTAGCAGTTTAGACATTTTTATGTAAAAAAATTAGTAAAGTCGATATAAGTTATTAATATTTTAAGGCTTTGTTAAATTTTCCTTCTTTGCTGTTAATTCATAAGGTTTTCTCAATTGCGTCTCATCTGTTGTTTACATTTTTGATCGACGATGACGTCACTGTTCGCTCCATATCTTAATTTAATTTAACACAATTTTAGTCTCTTTTATGGACACAAATACACAAGAGGGTTAATATTTGAACAATATTTCTCATATGGGTTATTGCTGCTCACACACATTTGTCTAATATACGATAAAATATAGCTAAGTGATATGCTATTCGCAAATAGGCTGGATGACGTCATTGCTCGAATCTGATTGGCTACGTGATCTGGTTGGTGATTGGCTACTGGCTGGTATGCTCACGACTGTGTATACAGATTGTAAATACGCCACCGGGCTGCATATTTCCC
>NC_089794.1:52500-85000 GCF_040412425.1 Macrobrachium rosenbergii
CGTAGGGAGGGCGCGAGCATTTTATTGAGTCATTTAGCCAAAATATAGGTTTGGCTGATGACAGCGCGTAAGGGGTTCCCGGACGTTATGAGTCTTGACATTCCCATACGTATAATATGTCCTAAACCATGGTCTCCGGTGATGGGAGGGAGGCGTGTGGCCTCAGCCTCTGCATTGATGACTTCTCTTATTCTGTTTGCCTCTCTTATTGTCACGGGAAATGTAACATTCATCCTAATGAGCTTTTTTATTTGCTTTTCACGTGAGTGCAAATTCAAAGTATACTTCAGCTGCGGAGGAAGGTGCGGTAATTATGCGTATGTAGTGTGTTCAGAATATAATTATAAGGACGGCAGGTAGGTGCTTACATACACATACACACACACAGATATAATATATATATATATATATATATATATATATATATATATATATATATATATATATATATATATATATATATATATATATATATATATATATATATATATATATATATATATTAATATGTTTGTACACAGTATGTAGGTGTTTTCAGCGTGTATCCAGTATGCATGATTTAAATGATACAGCCGAGAGAAGCCGATGAGATTAACCACCTCCCCTTCTACTGCAATATGATCATTCATTCTTCTGTGTCATTTTCATACGAGGTTAAACGAGGGTCCTTTTGCCCCGAAATATATGATGGCTTTGCAACCCCCAACCTCCGCTTGCATCCTCAATCATCACTTCCTGTCCAAACGGATTGAACAGATAAACTATATTTTTTTTTTCAACGCGTTAATTTCACCAGTGGTCTATACCAGTCAGTGAAGCAAATTAGCGTTGTCTTTGGTCAGTGCTTGAATGGGTTACCATCAGTTGAAGGTCTCATGCCGCTGTTTGGGGCGTTTGTTTGTGCCTACTTCCTTGTCCCATAGATAGATGGCTAGGAAGAGAAAAAAAACATTCTCTCTCTCTCTCTCTCTCTCTCTCTCTCTCTCTCTCTCTCTCTCTCTCTCTCTCTCTCTCTCTCTCTCCAGTTAATTCAAGTTTCTTTTTTGTTGTAGTTCTGTACAAATTCTCTCTCTCATAAGACCTGTTTAATATTAATTTAAATTTTTCAAGAAATGGTTTTCTTAAATACGTCATCTCCTACACCTAGGTACAATTTCTGAAGTAAATACCATTTCATAAAAAAAAATATCCTCTGGAAGCTTGAGTTTCAAGTCAATGGCCCCTGTGGTGGGCTTGTTCCGTATGAATAGGGTGTATCTTTTGAATAATAATAATAATAATAATAATAATAATAATAATAATAATAATAATAATAATAATAATATTGATGATTGTAGCAGTCTTTCTCAATCTCATTTTCACTAAATGCGAGTGGATGATTAATTAGAACCAAGTAACCAACGCCCCCTTCCCAGCGTATTTTCATATGACGCTTGCTGATATATATGTAAATTCATCAAACGGAATTCGATATCAAACATTTGCCACGAAGATACGCAATACGCAGTGCTGGCATTGACCCTCTCGGGGCGAAGTGGAACGCTTTGCTTTGGCTAACTGCATGGAAGCGGACTTCAAATAAATGTTTATTTGTGCGTAATAAAAAGGAAATTATTGCATTTGTGCATACACATTCTCTCTCTCTCTTTCTCTCTCTCTCTCTCTCTCTCTCTCAGTATGTATATATATATACAGTATATATATATATATATATATATATATATATATATATATATATATATATATATATATATATATATATATATATATATATATGTCGTGTCCGACATCTTAGTTTCCCTTCTTAGCTGCGTATTTCTTCTAAGTTGACGGACGAAACAGTCGTTCACAGCGTCTCTTCCGTAGTCAGCCGCTTACGAGTCTGTTATTTTGAAGGGAATTAGATTAAGGTAATTATGTCTCTCAGAAAGGTGTAATGGAGACGAAATGATAGCTTTTTGCTTTAATGATGAAAGCTAATTACATACACACAACAAGTACAATTATGGTTACAGCTACTATCTTGAAATCACTCTTGCTAATCAAAGTTCAGTTTAGTCTGGTTGGGACCACGAAAGCGAGGGGAAGCTGCGTCTTCTCTTATGGGGTGACTGAGACTCGAATGATCTTCTTCTGGCTTCTGGCTTCTCTGGAACCCCTCGTTCTTCTCGTTATCTTCCAATTCCTCCTTTTCAGTTCCCCGCTGAGAGATTTTATTGGTAAGGCCTCCCCTCGAACAGCTTGATTGGGAAGGACAGTGGTGGGTGTTGTTAAAATCTCTCCTTAGAGGATTTGATTGGAAATGACCTCAGGAGGAGGTGTAAAGGACTCCTCCCTATTTTGTTTGATTGGAGAGGTGTTGATCTACATCACTTTGTCCAGCTCTTTTCCATGGAATTTCCATGTAAACGCCTCTTGTTGAAGGCGGGGTTATAGATATGGCTGGAATGTTAGCTTCTGACGAGGTGCTGAGTGATCCGTAGTCAGCTAAATCGCGAGGGCACAGATTCCAGATTTTACGATCGGTTTTATGGCCCTGGGCGCGATATACTCGCTCACTGTTTTGAGTTCGTGCAAGGCGGTTTCTTGCGGTTTGCTTACTCAACACTTCTAGTCTTGCAATACATAACAACCAAGGCTTAATTGTTGTTTCTCTCTCTCTCTTTTCTCTCTCTTTATTCTTTCTCTCTCTCTCTTTCTCTTTATTCTTTCTCTTATGCTTTCCTATCTAATTTTTCCCTATACCTTTACATCACTTGGTCCCGCTATCTCACACTGCCCTCAGAGTGACAATGAAAATATAGTTTAAATGGATAACTGTAAATTTACATATAAAATAAAGCATTTCTATGATTGCCCACAGTGTAAACACACAAAACATTGAATAATTCATATCAATGTAATAATAGGAAAAGAGTAGATCAATATTATATTGTAGGAAATTCATACACTATACCATGAATCACTATTTAAAAGAAATATTCATACATAGAATGAATTGTCACATTGTAAAATGGTTAACTGCAATAGTGAATATATAATGAAAATCAATAACATATAGAGAAATTGGCAATAAATCATGTCTATAAGAGCATTATTCTTCTTCCTTGCCCCTTTTTATTTTTTTTTAATCTTCTCAATATTTGAAATTACTACACGTTTGACTAAAACTGCAAATACCACATTTAAAAGTATTATGATCAAATTGAACAGAGACAGAATTGGTGAAACCTTTTCTTTGCAGTAGAAAAACTCATCTACCAATGGTAACTCATTCACTTGTTTTAATTCTAACTGAGACAAGTGAAACTCTTTGATGTTCTTATAATAGTTCATGTATGGGATATTTTCCTTAAATTTAAATTCAGTGAAAACATGAGGTTCATAGTACAACTGGTTTGGTATTACTAACTTGCAAGTCTTATCAAAAGCATGGACATTCTTGAAGCTAACTTCTTTACTTAGATTATGGCAGTTGATTGTGGCTGTTACAGTATCTAGTGAAAACACAAAAATTGACTGTTCTACTAAGATGGAAACAAAACTGTGTTTGGATAAACTTGTACATAACTCTTTTTCATGATTTTTGTTGTCAATTATTTCTTGAACACAAGGATAGGCATTAGTAGTTTCGTAAAGGTTATCAAGGTTACAAATGTATTCCTTTTCCTTTAAAATTATGCAATCTTTTAATTGGGCATCAGTAATAAAGGACACCAAATAATCTATGTTCTTCTAATGCAAAATGGATGTTGTTGACATTTGAAATTATTACATTTTCCTTTATCATCATGGGGAAAGGATGTATAGACATCAGTACATCTGCATCTTTCTGATTAAATGGTAACACTGAAATAATCTTATCCTGCACCACCTTTGTGGTTATCAGATTATAATAGGTTATAACACCCCTTACCATAGGGGTATAATGCCCCTCTACCAAATAAAAATTAATTATATCTGATTCTTTAGGAGTGATTAAGGTTGGGCTTAACATTCCCTTATAAGCTAACAAGACTGCGTTTAACATGTCTCTATGTTCTTGCAATATAATTTCACTTTCTAGTACAAAATTATGCAAAAACTGTTGATTTTCTATCATATTTAGTTCCTATGTTACGTTCTCATTAATTTTTGTAATGAATACCTTTAGCTTTTCCATTTCTTGGGCATTTAAGTTCTGAGAAGTTATCACCTTATTTATCACGGTACCTCTTGCTGCTGCCCACTGTTACAGTTTTTCAGTGCGATCCCTTTCTTTTTCTACATTAGATTCAGTTGCGACTCCAAATAATTGATTTAGGGCTGTTCCTATAAATGGTAAGAGGGATCTTTTGGACCTTGTATTTAGGATATTAATTTTCCTATGTCATCTGATCTTTCCAATAATGGTAAGGCACTGTTATTATCACTCTTCTGTATTATGGATTTGAGTTCTTTTTGAACATCTTTCAAAGTCATTTCATTGATAAGCACTGAGGATACATTTATACTTACAATTCCTAAATCCTTTATTAATTTCACAGATCCCTTTTTCTCTAGTAGTGCACCCTTTCGGATGACAACTTCGGATGACACGAAATGAAGTATTACTATCATTAAGATGAGCCGCATGTTTGTATCTGTAAGAATAAGCCTTATCAGATATTCTGTATACATGAGGTATTTTAATTTCTACAATACATGTTACCTATGATATTTCAGTTCAACACTTTACATAAACTTATCTTTTTCTTAACTCATATCTTTTGTTTATTTCTTCCTTATTTTCCTTCAATACTTCTTCTCACTTTTTAGTGGACCAAGTGTCTGCTTTTATTACCTTCACATGATTCCAATGAACTACCCTTTCCTTTAGATCAATCTCATTAATAATTCTAAGCTTATTTAATTTTAACACTTCTAATACTCTATAAGGACCATGAAATTTAGGAGAAACCTTTACATTAGGATCTTCTGGAATATGATTTTGAACATATACTTGAGCACCTACTATAATGTCTGGTTTAGTCGTATTTTTGTCATAGTTCTTTGCATGAATTTTATGATATTCATTAAGTCTAGTCCTCGTTTGTTTGATCGTTTCATAAGTACGTCTAGTTTTCCATGCAATATAGTCATCATAATTATAAGTATGTCGGGGTGGTGTTGCATCATCTAGTAAGGTATTAGGTAGTCTCTTCCGATACCCATACAACAAGTAGTGTGGTGATTCTCCTATTGTCTCATTCACAGTATTGTTTATAGTAAACTGTACGTCTTCCAAAGCTAAATCCCAGTCTTCTGTATTAGGTTTCACTAAAGTTTTCAGGATATCCTTTATTTTATGATTTGTTCTTTGTACTGCTCCGTTTGAACTTGGTTTATATGCTCTTATTTGACATTTATTTATCTCGTAAAATTCACTTAGTTTTCTTAAAAGTTCACTAGTAAATTCAACTGCGTTATCAGAAAGAAGAACTTGTGGACATGAATGTCTCGTGATAATTCTAGATTTAAGAGCTTCTGCTACTGTAACTGCAACTCTATTTCTTACTGGTACAATCTCTACATATCTTGGTTAGATAGTCTAGAAAGATTAGTATCTTGTTTATTCCCTCTAACAGTGGTAGGAAATGGACCTAAAAAATCCATTGACACGACCTGGAACGGGTTCAGTTCCGATGGATATTTTTCAAGTGGAGCCTTTGGATTTACGTTACCTTTATTTCTATTACAAACTACACAATTTTTGTTCTTGGCAAAGCCAAAAATAATTTCTTGATTCTACTTGTCTTTTAATTCCTGGATGTCCTGCTAACTTATATGAGTGGGTTAGTTCTAAAACTTCTCTGATTAGTGTTTTTGGGATGTATAGACAATAATAACCATTCTTCTCTGTTGGTCTTTTATACAATAACCCATTTATCAATACAAAATCAGGTTTTAAAGATTCATCTGTCATTAACTGTCCTATTATCTGTCTGATTTCTGTATCATTTCTTTGTTGTGTTTGTACTCTTTCTAAGTGTAAGTCTACTACTTGACAGCTAAAACAAAAAGTATTAGTGGTAATGCATTTCTCTGTTTCTTCTTGGGATTTGGATAATGCATCTGCTAGTGTATTAAATTTCCCTGGGATATATCTGAATTCTGGAGCAAATTCTAACACACTAATGAACCATCTATTGAACTTCATGTTATTTGTAAAAGTTCTCTTCTTAAACAAATCACAAATGGGTTTGTGATCAGTAAGTACATTGACTTTATTTCCTAGGATTATGTGTCTAAATTTCTTTAAAGTATAATGCTAAACATTCCCTTTCTATTGTTTAATTTTTCTCTGCTGCATTTAAACTCTACTGGCATAAACATTCAGGTTTTGTCCTTTTGCAGTACTAGCCCTGTATAAGGCTAAGTAGAAGTCTTTGGAGAAATCTGTAGACTAATACAGGATTCCTTGTCATTTTATTCTTTCGTGTTTGGAAGGCTGTCTCTTGCTCTTTATTCCATTTATGTTTGACAGCCTTCTTTGTTAATTCTGTTAGTGGTTTGGCTATTGTAGCAAAACCCTTAATGAAAGGTCTATAGTAACCTACCATTCCTAGGAATCGTCTCAATGCTTTTAAATTTGTAGGAGCTGGATACTCAACTATTGCCTTTATCTTGCCTGCTTGCATGCGCAGTCCATCTTGCCAATTACATGACCTGTATTCCAAGGATTTCATTAAGAATTGACATTTCTTTAATTTGATTTTTTTGCTCTTCTTAATCTTTCTAGGAATATTTTAAAGTTTTGAGGTGACTTTCTAAATCTTTACTAAAAAGCATCATCTAAGTAAACTGCAACATTTTCTATATCCCCTAGCATTAATCTAACAAACGTTAACTTGAAGTGAGTCAAATGGCATGACTTCAAATTGTAAATGTTCTTTAGTGCTGAAGGCTGTGTATGGTTTCGAGTACTTACCAGTATCCATCAGTAAATCTAAAGATGAAAATATTTTTGCGCCTCCTAATTGAGCTAACATATCGTGAATTCCATTGCATTCTATCTGGGATGGTGTTTTTAACTTTCTATCATCTTCACAAGTCTCCAATTTCCATCTTTCTTTGGAACAAGTAGTTTGGAGAATTATATGAAGATTTGGAAGGAATGACTACCCCATCTTTCTCATTTATTCTATCAAATTATCAACTATGGGTCTTTGGCTTTGTAATCTGTAATTAGGAATAAAGAATGGTTTTGTTCCATCATCTTTGTTTTAGGACATTTGTTCTGCCTTATTTATCTCCTTCTATAGCCATTACATCTCTGTATTTTTCTAATACCTTAATTAATTTATTCTTGTTTTCTGGGAAATCTGTTTTATTCATCTCTTTGCTTAATCAGACTTTTGACCAGTTACAGAGAAAAATGCTTTTTCTTCCAGTATTAGTAACGGATTGTAGGTATTCCTTTGCAAAAGACAATGCCTGCTGTTATCTGAGTAGTTTTGGACATACACTTCACTATTGCCCTTCATGTGGACTAAGGAATTATCCATCCTGACAAATTCTGGCACTTCTTCATTTAACAACAGAACGTCTTTAGTTTCTCTCTCTTTTTTTCCCCTTAAATGTATTTTTGTTAAACACTTTGGATGCAAAATTACTTGTCTATTTAGTATGAATTGTACTTTATTATCACCAGAAATGCTTACGCAACATATTTCCTCATCTTCTATCTCTGTAAAATAACAATGTTCTGTATTTTCACTAGTTTCTTCAGTTACTGCTATTTATTATTTATATCTACTTTATTTATTTTGTTTAATAACAATACTTCATTTAGTAAATTTTTGCATTATCCTACATTGCTATAACTATCTTATTTATCTCTGTATCTCTATCAGTTTATGCCTTGTTTTTCGTCATATTCAGAACCTTGGTGATCACCAAAGTTTCTTTCTTTGGAGGATATAATTTCTGGACATCTTCTTTAATTTCTATTCTGTAATTGTGGGAATTCCTCTCTTTCTATTCTCTTCCATTTTATTTTGACTGTTCTCTTGATGGTAATTTATTTTATGTATGTCTTTTCGCTCGTCGAATTATTTCAGACAAATTGATCAGATTTGGATGAAACTTTCTTCTTCAAGCGTAAATCTTGATTAAATGTTAATTCTTGTTCTCTGCAGTCCAGGATGATTCCACATCTCTTCATTAAATTATTACTTGTGCTGGAAAAAATCTGTCTTTAGATAAAACTTTCAAAGTTTTATGTGACGTCTATTTCTAAGTTCAATTTCCTAAACTTTTAATCTGTTTTGCTACTCCTTTATTATTCTGCTTTGACCCTGAATTAGCGTTTCTTTAATCTAAGTATTTTGTTAATGTATGTTTATCAATTACCTCACAGTACTATCTGAATCCATAAGCACAGTGCATACTTTGTTATTTATTGGAACTTTAATGATAGGTATATCCTTTCTGATTATTTCTTCTTCATCCATGGAAAATACAACTTCTTTACTCTGCAAATAGGATAATGCGGATGAACCTTCACTTCTCCTTTTTGCAAATTTTTCTACTTTTAGATTATCTTCTTGAAGGGACTTTCTGGTTGTTTTATGTGTAGGGATAATTTGTCATTGACTTGAAGACTTATTTGATGTTGAGCGATTGCTGCTTAATTCAACTATTTCTTTATTTCCTTCTTGTGTTCCAAACCAGCAATTCTTGGTTAAATGTCCTACTTTCTTACAAACCGTGCAGATTCTAGGTTTTCTACACTCGTTTGTAAAATGATTTGTATACCCGCAGTTTTCACAGGCTGTTTTTGGTCTCGCTCCTTGAGCGGAATAGTTCACTTGGGTTGAATTATTTGTGTTTGAGTTTTGACCATATTTATAAGGTTTGGGAGGACCACTCTTTGTTTGATTATATCTTCCTTTCTGATCTGGATTCCATTTTCTTTTAGTATTTTGGGCATATTTTCCTTGGAAGGTATTTGGTCTATTCCCTACTTGTCTGGAATTATCATAGAACTTATTATTCATTTTAAAAGTAGGATTATTATTTCTGCCTTTCCTTTCATTTTGTGCTTCTGTTGTTCCTACAAATTCCTTGGAGAGATTTATCTCTTTCTTTTGTATTTCTTCTCTCATTGTTTTCAATGTTTGAAGGCTGTTTTTCTTGGGATCAATTTTTATTTTTCTGAAATCCTTCTTGCCCTCTTCTCCAAGGGCATTATATATTGTTCCAAATGACAAGTAATTTAAAACATGTCTTAGTTCTACTAAATTACTGACACTATCTCCAAACTGACTCTTATCTCCTATGGTAATGCCCGTTTTCTTTCAATCTTCTGTTATTTTCTCTATTGCATTCTCCATGATTGCGTACAAATTAGCAATTGTTTTATTTTGCGGGTTAAGGAATCTAGTTATGTTATATAAACTGTCAGTATTTCCTTGCACTACAGCTGAGTGGGAATTTAGTCTTGAAATCTGGCTACGCCTGAGTGTTGACGGTCTTAAATCGTATTGGGAATGTCTAACCGTGCTCAGTAATTCGTCAAAGACCCTTTGCATGATATATAAAAAAATTATTCAATCTGAGTACATTAATTATATCTATATAAAAAAAATGTTGAACTGTACCATAAAATGAAAAAAAAACTGTCAAATTATCACAGTAAAAAAAATTAAACTTTCAACTGAGTTCAAGTGCACAAGTAAATTAAATCCTTCAAAGTATCATTTAATACAAAAAAAATCTTATGTGAAACTGGGCATCATATCATCAAAATTTTCTTCACAAAAAAAATTTGCATATAACTTTCAACCGACAAAAAAAAAATCCCTATCCAAATTATTTACTAAACAAATTAATTATCATAGAGAGAGTAATAATGGTAATTATGCCAAAAAAAAATTTAATTCACTAAGAGTTCCCTTAATTTTCAATCTTATAAAGAGATGTTTAAAAAAATCTTCACTTAGTCACACATTTAAAAGAGAGAACAGTAAATTTCATTTCTCGATAATAAGGTTTTGCTATTACAAAGCCATCAAGCTGTTGTTTTTCGCTGTGGTTTTCGCCTCCTGAGCTTTGTTGAAAAACTCTCTACGTTGTTTTCGGTTACACACGTAAATTAAACACTCTGAGTGTTATGGTTGTTGGGGTTCTATTAAATTTATCGATTTCAGCGACAACAATTCATAAACAAATCGATTAATTATCATCAGATTCATCAATTTATCGATTGACTACTTTGGTCATTTAATTTGCATTGCTTTTAGTTTTTTTAAGTAGTTTGTTTGTAACTTCAGTCAAGCTTTCGTCTGTTGCCCAGAGTTTGTTTGTTTGTTTAATAATAATAATAATAATAATAATAATAATAATAAAATAATAATAATAAATTATAAAAAAAAAAAGTTTACAGGAATAAAAAAGTATTTATTATTCACATAAATTTTTGTTTTATATAACAATGACAAAAGAATTATAAAGAGAGAGTCTATGTTATTATAAATTTTTCTGTGAATCTTAATTTCTAAAACCATGTTCGTTTGTGATAATAAATTATTTTCTTAAAGATATTGCATTATGCGATCGATCAGTCAGTCAAACGGCTTCAAGCAAAGGTACGAGACCGAGCAGATGTTAAAAAAATCTATCGGCTTAGTTCTGTTCATTCAAAGGAGCATTTGAAGAGTTAAAAGTTTCATTTCTTGAAGCACAACCAGTTGTCGATTACAGGTTGTTGCTATTATCGAAAAGCCATCAAGCTGTTGTATCAAGCCGTTTTTCAGTCGAGGGCTGGTTTTCGCTCACATCTTACCATCCTAACTGCATCAAACGGGAACAAAGCTTTGTTGAACTATGATGCTAAAACTCTCTTAGCGCATAACATCTCTTTTAATTAGTGTTTTTTTACAATTGAATGAAAATTTTTTTAAAGATATTTATTTCAACATTTTTCAAGACATAAGAATAAAGGTTGAATTTATGTATTTTAACATTTTCTTTGAATTTGTTTTATTTCCATATTCTTTTGCAGATCATTGTTTTCGGTTATCAAAACAAAAATGATTAGTTTAATAAAACATTCTAAAAGCTTGCAAATTATGGTAGTCAATCGATAAATTGATGAATGGAGCTTGGCTCAATCGATAAATTGTTGTTGTTGTTAACTGTTCAAAGTTTGTTTTGCTTCTTCGTGACGCACCAATACTGTTTTTTTTTTTTTTTTTTTTTCACTTTCGTTCGACGTTCTATTGCAGAATTTTTATTTCTTCATATAAGTTTTGCTCGCCGTCGTAAAAATTTAAGTTTGTTTTTTAGATTTTCGTTTCACTGTAACTTAAGTAATTGCACAGGTAATTTTGTTAATGTTCATTTGTTTCGTCTCGCCTTCTGGATCCTCTGACTGCTGCCACCAAGTGTGTCATGCCCGACAAAAAAAAAATATTTATTCCCTCTCACCTGCAAGATTCTCTGAGTGTAGATTCCACCGTCACTGCTTTCTTGAACCTGCTATCGTTAAAGGGAATTTATCTTAGAGTACTGGTATCTCTCAGAAAGGCGTAATAGAGATGAGATCTGTAGTTTCCTTACTTTAATGACAAAAGTTAACTACAAACTCTAGTACAATTTACAGTTACAGCTAAGAAAACGAAATCACTCTTATTAAACAGTTCAATTCAGTCTGTTTGGGGAGCACGAAAGCAAGGGGAGATATAACTCTCCCTGGTGGATGTTAACTGGAATCTGCTCTGCTCTGCTCTGCTCTGCTCTGCTCTTCTGTCTCTGGAACCCCTGGGTTTCTTGTAATCTGCAATCTCCTCCTCCCTCCAGTTTCCTATTGGAAGGATTTATCTGCAAGGCCTCCCCTCAAACAGTTGATTGGGAAGGACTTTAGTGGGTGTTGTTCAAATCTCTTCTTAGAGGATTTGATTGTAAATGATCTTAGGAGGGGGTGTAAAAGACCCCTCCCTAGAATGTTTGATTGGAGGGTGTTGAAGTACATCACTCTGTCCAGCCCCCAATTTCCTGGAATTTCCATGAAAATGCCTCCTATTGAAGGCGGGGTTATAGAGATGGCTGGTGTTAGCTTCTTGACGCAGTGCTGAATAATCCCTGAGTAAGCTAAATCGCGAGGCCACAGTTTCCAAATTTTACGATCGGTTTTATGGACCTGGGCGCGATATACTCACTCACTGTTTTGAGTTCATGGAAGGTGGTTTATATCAGTCAGCACTTCTTAGCTTCTCAAAGCAAAAACGACCTCTCTCTCTCTCTCTCTCTCTCTCTCTCTCTCTCTCTCTCTCTCTCTCTCTCTCTCTCTCTAATTTTCCTAACAATTGCAGGGGGTTAATTGTTGCAGGGAGTTAATTATTGTAAAGGTTATTATGGCAAATGGTTATTTATTGCAGTTGTTAACTGTTGCAGAGGGTTAATTATTGGCGAGAGGTTAATTATTGCCAAGGGTTAATTATTGCAGATGGTTAATTATTGCAGATGGTTAATTATTGCAAGGGGTCAATTATTGCAGATGGTTAATTACTGCAGGAGGTTAAGGTAAATTTTTACAGCAGTTCCAACTCCATTTTTCTAAATTAATTATGTATTTTCATGCGTGTTTTAATGTGTTCTGAATGGTTGTGATAGTAATACATCGGGGAAATGAGTTGTTTTTGAGTTACTAGCCTATACACCCCTACTACATCCAACAAGGTTGGGGACCCTTTGGGAATGCGGGGTTTTGGGTGGGGGTAAATCACCATCGACACAAAACAGCATTTGAATTAATGAATAAAATGAGGCAAATCATAGCATACCTAGTAAGCCATAGCCAGGCAACGTAGGCTAGTGTAATGTAGCCTAACATCCCTTAACCGGAAGGGGATGGCGGAATGGCGCTTCGCACCTTATCCGCATTTATAAAGATTCTTGGCAAGCTTGTATATACTGGCAAGAGGTAATGTTGTGCTGCGCACGCTAGCCACAGGGGTTACAGGAGGTAAATCATGTTACAATATAATTTTAAAAACAATTATCAATTTATCTTAATTGGATGGACACAAACGTTTTGATGGGTTATATCCAGAACAAGATGGTTGTGGCTCATCTACAGTTTCATCATCGTCGTCGTCATCAGAAAATGATTCCCTAGATGGTGATGGTGGCAGAGTGTCACTTAAAGGTGGATATAATATAGCAGCTTCAAGTAAAAATTGGTATAAAACTGAACTGTACTGCTGCAGGTAACACTCCATGTTGTCTTAAAAAATCAGTGCATCATGTTTCATTTTCAAAGAAATCGTGAATTAAGCGAAAATAATCAAAGTTACAAGACAAACACAGACTGGACATAGCCCCACTCTATGACAGACTTGAACCAAATGACAAGCAAAAATGTCTGACACCTGTAAGATTTTCACCAGGTCACGTGACTCCTAGACACACCTAACTACCCACAATGCAATTTTAAGGGGGAAAAATTCGCATCAGAACCATGATGCAGTTCTAAACAAAAACAAACTCACATTAGAGCATGGGGATTATATAAACATTCATATCTCGGATATGGCGAATTTCCCCAAAAAAGTGTTCAGAGACAAAGTTTAATAATTCTTTATGCAAAATGCATCTATAATACTATAATTATTATAGAATGAGTTGGAACTATTGTAAAATAATACTGAGGTTAATTACTGCAGAGTGATAATTATTGCAGTGGTTAATTACTGCAGATGGTTAATTGTTGCTGTGGGTTAATTATTGCAGAGGGTTAATTATTCCAGATGGTTAATTGTTGCAGGTGGTTAATTATTGCAGAGGGTTAATTATTGCAGAGGGTTAATTATTACAGGGGTTAATTATTGCTGATGGTAAATTGTTGCAGGGGTTAATTATTGCAGGGGTTAATAAAACAGAGGGTTATTATTGCAGATGGTTAATTGTTGCAGGGGTTAATAAAACAGAGGGTTAATTATTGCAGATGGTTAATTGTTGCAGGGGGTAAATAAAACAGAGGGTTAATTATTGCAGATGGTAAACTTTAACGTGTGGTTAGTTTTTGCAGAAGGTAAACTAGTTCTAGTGGTTAATTATTGCAGATGGTTAATTATTACAGATGGTAAACTGTAGCAAGCGGTTATTTATTGCAGATGGTTAATTAATTTAAAGGGTTGATTATTGCAGATTGTTAATTAATGCAGAAGGTTGACTATTGAAGATGGTTAAGTATTGCAGAGGGTTAATTATTACAGGTAGTTAATTATTGCAGACAGTTAATTATTTTAAGTGGTTAATTATTGTAGAGTGTTGACTATAGCATGTGGTTAATTATTGTGTATGGTTGATAATTGCAAGAGGTTGATTATTATAGAAGGTTAATTACTGCAAGAGGTTAATTATTGTAGAGGGTTAATTATTGCAGATGGTTAAATATGTCAGGTTCGTAATTATTGTAATGTGTTGATTATTGCAGAGGGTTAATTATTGCAGAGGGTTAATTAATGCAGTGGGTTAATTAATGAAGGCAGTTAACTATTGCAGGTGGTTCATTTTTACATAGCATTAATTATTGCAGATGGTTAACTATTGCAGGTGGTTAATTTTTGCAGGGTTAATTATTGCAGATGTTTAAATATTGCAGGTGCTTAATTATTGTAAGTGGGTAATGATTGTAAAGGGTTAATTGTTGTAGCCGGTTAATTATATCAAGTGGATAAGTATCGCAGATGGTTAGTTATTGAAAAGGGTCAGTTATGGAAGAGGGTTATTACATGTGGTTAATTATTGCACTTGTAATTATTGCAGAGGGTTGATTATTGCAGAGGGTTAACTATGACCTGTGGCTAATAATTACAGCAGGTTAATAACTGCAGAGGTTAATTACTGCAGACTGTTAATTATTGTAGACGTTTATAATTGTTGAAGATTACTTATTACGTAGGTTAATCATTTTTGAGGGTTAATTATTGCAGATGTTAATAATTCCAGGGTTTAATAATTGCAGAGGTCTAATTATTGCAGAGAGTTAATTATAGCTGGTGTTATTAATTGGAGAGGGTTAATTATTGCAGAGGGTCACAAACAGGTTGGATACAAGTCAGCGACTTCTTGGTAGTCCTAACCAGTGCTTGATACGATTTTATAGAATTTGCCCAAAGATTTGTTCTCATCTTGCCGTAGTTGATATGTCTTCAACCTGTTTGTGACATGTATGCGATAAGATGCCGACATGTGCATTGTAATCTTATGGGTCAGGAGCAATAGGCCTATAATAGATCCCTTTCATCAGCCAGGGAACCATGACAGTGCAAAGTTAAGGAATCTTATTTTATGTCTCAGTTAAGTTACCCATTCATATGATCTGTCCTCCGTTTTCTATACACTTTGAGCTTTTAGCGATAGACGGCGAAATTAAAATACCGTTGAGTTTTGGAAATAAATAAAAAAAAATTGAAATTCAGTGCAGTTTCAAGTTCAACTGTTCTCATCTTCAGATGATTACAGTATATATATATATATATATATATATATATATATATATATATATATATATATATATATATATATATATATATATATATATATATATATATATATATATATATATATATATATATATATATATATACACATACAATGAAAGAAGGAAAGTGACGAGTTCAGAGAGGAAAAAATACATATGCAACTGACTTTTCCTCTCTTATTGTATTTTACAGTGTAGTCACCTGAAGAGGAGGCCGGTTCGTCTTGGAACTGCAGTGAATTTTAACTTTTTATATATACTTTATATATAAATTTCCAAAACTCAACGGGATTTTAATTTATTCTTACTCCACGACAAGTATTCGTATTGCATTTACAGACGGCCTAAGAACTAACTTATGAAGTTAGGCCTATGTGGAGACTGAGACCCAGTAAAAGACAGATCACGCTCAGATTTAAGGGATTTGATGCCACTGTTTACTTTGGAGTCTACAGATGAACCTGTTCTGTCTATCGTCTGTTGCCTCCGGTTAATGCAGATCACCAGTTGGAATAAAAGAACTTGAGATGGAAGCTTTTGTATAGGCCTATGTCACTGGGAGCGTCAATTTTAGTTTACCTTGAGAAGCAGTTTTCATGCCTAGTCGATAATTTGCTAAGTTTAGTAATTAATGAAGGAAAGAAGGGAAAAAGAAAAGAGAAAATTATTCCGATTTTGAAAAGCAAGAGATGGCGTTCAAGTTATTGACGAGTATGAAAATGAGATTTGTTGTAATATAAATTTTCTAACAGCTAAGTGACTGGATCAACTTACGCAGCTGTGTCAGGCTGATAAATATCTTGAAAGCCTCTCCAACTTAATATCTTAGCACATACTCTGTTGCACTTGGTTGCTTAGTTAGCACGAATTATCGTCTACGATGGGTCTGGTGGTGTCAGTCAGTAGGCTACCGAATCGAAGTTGATTATATCGATAAAGATTTTATTTTTCCTAGAACATTAAATTACAAATCCCTAATAAAAAATACTTAACATTCTTTTATTGCGAAAGTTAACTCTGTCAAAAGAACAGCGTCAGATAGACAGAGAAACGTCCAAAGCTGTAGTGACAAAGCTTTCCAAACCAGGCGGGAGAGAGAGTGTAAAATGTATCCTCCCTAGGGGGAGTTTGGGAGCTCCCAAGGGGGTATCTATCCTTTTCTCCACCCCAGATTCCTCCTGAGTGAAACTGGGCACCAGAGCCCAAATTAGGAGGCTTTCCTTCGTCTTTCTTAGAAAGTTTAGTTAGATCGTGTTTTTTTAATTAATTTGGCTCAATCTTATGTTTTAAAGCTGCTCACAGTAAAAGCAACAATGTAAAATATATAAAAGCTTTTTGTATGAATATTATTATTATTATTATTATTATTATTATTATTATTATTATTATTATTATTAGGGGAGGTCATGATCGGTGCTGAATTATGATTGGCTGCCCGGGGCATGTACCCTCGGGCGGAGCCTTCCCATCCAAGTTCTGTTTTCGTCTTGCGTGCGAGCGGCGATCTATCAAGGCGAACATCGATAGATGGTACCGTCAGGAACCTCGCCCCGATGCCCCTGAACGCATAGAGCTCTTCTACAAAGGACAATTTCATCATAAATATGAAGAAGATTTAACGCCCCTCAAAAACATCAACAAGAATATACGGTCACTTGTTGACCTAAATAAAGATACACTAGCTGGTCTATTGCCAAGATAAAGACTGATAGCCTGGTTATGCGCAACAACCTGTTCAGTGACCTCGAATGAAAACTAACTGTAGATACTGCACTTCATGCTCCGCCTGAGGATGCTTCTAACCCATCGAAGCATCACGGCCCAGGTGGATTTGCAATACCAAGCAGGGCTACTTTGACCATGCAGACCACCATAAATCCAGAGAACAAAGAAAAAGACATAATCACGAAACATCAGCGCATTTGACCAAATTACTGACCACCGCTGCCATGCCTCTTGGAAGTACTGCACATTGTATGGAGAAACCAACACTTTAAGACATGCAAGAAACCTTTCTTCCTCAGCATGGTAAGTTAGGATATAACTGTTATCTCCCAGTGAAGGCAATATAATCAAATTTACAACTGAGATTTAAATTCTTCTTTCATCCTCAGCACGCATAATTGTCCCTGCAACACTGCAAGACGAAAATAGAGAACTGGATGGTAAGGTCTGTTTGAGGGTACATGCTCTGGCAGCTAACTGCACCAGCAATGACATGACCTCCCTATTATTATTATTACTGATACACACACATGGACAGAATCATTGACATAACATGCTAGCATGTTTATTATTTTACTTTCTCACACTAGCTATATGTTCTGTCAGTTGATCTACATGTCTTGGTTAAAATCAGGGTAGTTATTAATACTATTATTATTATTATTATATATACACACACACATACATGAATATTATTTAGGCATGGTGTTCTATGTTACATTAACTGTATACAGGTTCTCTGAAATGTCTTTGATTATTTTTTCATAATGTCAAACAGATATAGAGTAGAGAGAGAGAGAGAGATGAAAGAGAGAGAGAGAGAGAGATATATATATAATACAGAAAGAGATGAACAAATAAATAAGGTATAGAATCAAACTGATTAATCACCAGGAGAAGATGCCAGCATATATATTAAGGTTAATATATGGTTTTAGTTTGATCATTTAGATATAGTTAGAACTTTTTGATCCACAATCACCAATTTGAAAACGAGAAGACATTTTGTGTTGAAGACAGGCAAAAATTCACAACTATGATGCATGGAAGGCCATCTCATAAAGAATTTACTGAGAAAGTAGGCGGGAATACTGTTTAGTGAAAGTTGTCTGTTCTAATATTTTCAGATTTGAAACAACTTTTTAGGAGCAGTTCATTGCTGAAACAATGCTGATCATTCATTGTATACGAATTTCAAGTAAGTGTTTGTCTTGAGGAGCTTCCATGTAAAAGCTGGAACGAGCAAATAATGTTTGATTATGTTGAACTGGACGGTAACTCAGCTGAAATGCCAGTGCGCTTCCATATAGCGCCAACAACTCCTCCTCTCCTGGCTGACCGCAATTGCGTTCATTGACTGGATATCCATTCTTTTTCTCAGTCAACGTGTTCGTTACACCAGCGTTTTAAAGTTAAAGCACCGTCGAGACGGTTACCACGTTTACTGATGCTTATTAGATAATGAGACTTTTAGACTTTTGGTTTCGAACTTTTCCATGAATAACAAAATAAAAACCGTTTTGGAAGGGATATATTAGCTAAAAATGATCTAATGAAGTACTGTTGTCGGTATAAAAGGTCTATTCAGGTGAGATTGTTCCTGAACAAAGTGGTAGGCTATGTTGCTGAGTTGTATACGAATTGTTGCAGAATTATAATGTTTGTCCAATCTTCTATTGAGTGCGCGCAAGATTGATCACTCGCGAATAAAACATTTAAAAAACGCATATGCTAATGATCGATAAGCCCATTTTTTAAAGATTTGTGTAATGAATAATTTAGAGTTAGATGTTTGAACTGGAACTTCACGATGATGCAAACTAGTCAATAGACTGTACTTCAATCTTTTGTCAAAGTATTGGTGGCAAAGGATGGCAGAGTTCGCTGCTCACAAGATCGTAAAGTAATAGTTTGGAAACTGATGCCAATTAAACCTTATTGTGGGGGACTGTGAATGATAGTTTATGTAACAAAGGACCCTCAAATTAGTAAGAGCGATTCCTACCAATAAGAGAATGACTTGTTCTTAAATATGCATTTTTAATTACGTTCGTACAATGATAACAAGCACTATTACTTAATGTAAAATATGGTTATTAATTGGCTGTTTAAGGTAGGATGGTGGATGGTGGTGTTGGGGGCGGAAATGCCCTAAACATCAGCAACCCCACCTCGAAGCAATTTCAGGGCTAGGCCTATGCTCTGTTCACAAGGTCGTCTTACGCTTTGTAGGACTTGGAAACGCTGTGCAGTTGAATAGGCTAAGTAGGTTGTTGATTGGTTATTTTTATTACGAATTAGGCTAATTATATATATTTAGATAATAATTAGGCTCTATCAGTCGAAGCACTTGATGCTACTTGCTATCTGTCAAGTGACAAATCTAAGAGAGAGAATGTTAAGAAATGAGGAAAGAAATTACAGAAAGTTGTAGGATGAGAATGAATACCAGAAGACTTTAAGAGAGATCCAAAAGTTCATATAACTGAAAAACTACACACGCTTTAGCTTTGTTCCGTTTCTTCTGTATTTAGTTTGAAGGTTTTACGTCTTCGTTTTCGGTCGAAGCAACGAGGCTTTTGAGCGAGAGAAGGGAAGGAGGCCTTCGTAACGGTTATTTTTCACATTTATGTTTAATTTCCTTGCAACTTGAGTACTTGGCGATTGTAACGCCATTCTGTTCAGATTCATATTCAGCTGATCAGTCAGATTGTATTAGCGAATATATAGACAATATATTGCCCTTATATAAGATCGTTATACGCAGAGGCTGTTACCTTGTTTAATAACAGCATATTTAAGTGGCCACACACACAGTGGATTTTGTACGTATAACTAAATCTTTTAACGTATATCAACCGCCGCATTTGACTTCTCTCTTCATATAAACAGCAATACCTGATTGTATATTGTGCCATTGTGGAAATTAGTCATAGAGGCCTAAATAATTGCAATTTGGTGAGGGGGGTTAAGTAATTAGCCTATAGAACTGATCACGCTCTCACTTTGTAAATGCAAGCAAGAACTCCATAATACCCATTTATTTATTTATGCAAACTTTTGACTCTGGATATATGCAAATTGCATCGACCCAACCAAACTGGGATTAACGACCATATATAGCTTGATGAATGTCCTCGTCCATCTATTATTCATCAGTTATTCATCACGAAAGTCACAGAAAAGAAAATAGAAGTCTAGAGTTCTTATACTGGTAAAGGTAAACCACCTTCTGTTTTTGGTGGATGTCCCTGGCTCAAAGGGAATGACAGTTTATCTATGAAGACACGATTACTTTTGTCATAAATTATGATAATTTTGTTTATGATTATCAAAGATAACTGAGCAGTGACTTTAAGATAAATACACTTACTTATATAATTATTATAATTGTTACAGGATTACTGTGTATACTTGAGCACAAATTTAACTATAAATATTAAATGTATTTATTAATTATGATACCTAGATTATTGTTATCAGTTTAAATGTGCAATACATTTTTAACTATAAATATATTTCAATTATTATATAATTGATCATGATCTTCAGTATAACTAAGCTATGATATTTACTATAAATTTGAATTATATTTACCATTATTATAAACATGATTATCAGTATAAGTGAGCTATGACATTCCAACTGTAAATATTAACTATATTTCACCAATAAAGCATATTATGATAATTATAGATTAAAATTGCATACTATTGAGCAGTTATGATATCAATCATTCGCCGTCTGATTTTGAAAGCTATTCATGAATAATTAATCAGTCCATTGAACGCGATATAATTGTGGGAAACATTTTCTTCAGGCAGATTTTGTCGTCACTGTGTCAAAGGTCATGAGACCTTTCAGGTTAGGCCGTGACCTTAGTTTGTCGCTAAGCAGCCACCTGTCACTCGCTTGAGAGACGTAGAGAGAGAACATTGCTTCTTCCTCTCTCTCTCTCTCTCTCTCTCTCTCTCTCTCTCTCTCTCTCTCTCTACTAGTGCTAGTAATTTATCTTTTTTGTTATACTGTATATGTCCATTGTTATTTTAGAAAGCACTGAGAGAGAGAGAGAGAGAGAGAGAGAGAGAGAGAGAGAGAGAGAGAGAGAGAGAGAGAGAGAGAGAAAGATGCTCTGAGAGGTGAAAAAGAAAACTGTTCCATAATATTTGCATTGCTCCCTCCTCACTGCCGTTCAAGCCTCCGATTCTTTTATCATCTCCTCCTCCTCCTCCCTCCTCCTCCTCCTCCTCCTTTGTTTTGGTTCCTTCCTTTCAGTGGATGGACAAATATCATGTGCTTTTTCTAAGAATTGAGGTGAAACAGTATTTTTCTCTGTTGGATAAATGTATGAGAACAGTAACATGTTGAAAGGTATAAATTAATATTTTATTTCCTAAATGATGTCGTTTTGTGTGTTTTAATTAGCATTTTTCTTGTGTTTCAGGTAGGCTGTGTGGGCATTCGAAGTGTATCCTGGCTGCAAGAAGAGGTATACTCGTAGTTGATCTTGGTTGCATATTATTTAGTGGTTTTATTTATTCACATATTTTTCGAATTTTCCGTTTTATATTTGATTTTTAAGCGATTTCTTGTGTATTTCTTTATTTTTTTTTATTTATTCATTTATTTATTTATTTTATTTATTTATTTTAATTATTTAATATTCATTATTTATTATGTTTTTTTGTTTTTGTTTTTTGTTTTTTGGTTTTTGGGAAAGGTTTGTTTTCGTATAAATATTGTCAGTGAACGCAACGTCTGCATTGGAGCATACACTAAATTATTATCCTCTCACTTTTGCTTTTTATTTATCTTCGTCTATGTGTATATGTCCTCTCTGTCGTAGGATGGGTCCACACTACAGTAATACATGTCCCAAATAGGCTAAGTCGGCAACTTATGGCATACTTATAATTAAACAATTGAAAACAAGCCAACGAATGTGAGTGAAAAACGAATACTGATAATCAGATGAAGCACTGGTTGCGCTTCCAGTAAGTCGTTTATTACGTATTAATCTTGTTTGAGACGTGTGCCCGTTGCCGACGTGTTTGTGACAAGCTGTCGACGTGTTTGTGACAAGTAGATCGACGTGTCGCAACAAGTCAGAAGCTTTCTTGTGACAAGCGATCACCGAGAAGGGCAATGCCGGCATTGATGTATTTAATAGTCGAGTTTTTCAAAGCAAAATTTAACACTGACGTCATAATGAGTTTTCCTTTATATGAAAATCAGAGCAGTAATAAATAATTAATTTATATCTTATTATTGTCGTCATTTTGAAATGAAATCAATTCTGGTTCCCCTTTTACTTATTGCACTTAGGCATCATTACCCAAGATCCCCTGGTTCCTCACCAAACTTTCTCTCTCTCTCTCTCTCTCTCTCTCTCTCATTTTGCTTCTTTATGACAGTAAAGAATTTATAAGATAATTAGTTCATTAGTTATGCAAAAGGCCCCAAAAGATTCCATCACTTAAGTCAAGGCTGAGGGTTGATCTTGCCTGCACTGCATCCACCCACTGCCACAGAGAGTGGCATCAATTAGAAAATGTTGCTACCCAGAAAAGAAACTTCACATAAGTTAAAGCATCAATTAGCAAACCTTGGCACGTGGGCAATTGTTCTGGTAATAGAAATGGAATGGAATATGAAATTTAGGCCGAAGGCCAAGCGCTGGAACCTGTGAGGTCATTCAGCACGAAAAAGGGAAATTGAGAGTAGAAAAGTTTAAAACGTGCGACAGGAGGAAATTCTTTTGCAGTTGAACTATGAAACGGTTGTTATGAGAGGGTTGAGGAAAGTAAGAGAGAAAATGAATATGAATGGAGGTACAGTAAAAGGAACAGAAGGGGTTGCAGCTAGGCGCCGAAGGGACCCCGTAAAGAAGCTTATTAAGTAATGCCTACAGTGTACTGCGTGAGGTGCACAGACAGCACTACTCCCTTGCTGGATTCTTATTATAGGGATAGATGTTCAAACTCTTCGGAGGAAAATATATAAGTAATCCAACTTATGTTTTGGAGAGTACATACATAAACAACCATTTTTATTTCGTTTCCATATTTTTTTATCATTCAAATCATCAACAATTTTCAAAATTTGGTTCCTGAGGGAGAATGAATTTTAGCATCAGACCAAATGCAAAATACGAGACTAAGCTCAAAATTATTTAGTAATTTGATTACTGATTCGACAAACACATCATCAGTCAATCACTGTCTTATGTCGTGACTGACACCATTTCCAGACAAATCACGTAATGAATGAAACTAAAATCCTTTTTATTGTAACTTGTGAGTCGGCCTAAAATGAATGACTGAATAAATGAAAGGCGATATGTGAATGCTCTCGTCGAATTTTTGATTTCGCCCGGTAGACAAAAGAAAATCACCGAATTTATTTGGTGGATCCAAAACTGCCATTTTGTATACAGACGGTATTTCCGGATTCTGCATTATCGATGCATTCGTAATGTGTGAATTTGAATAGATTAATGGAGGTCCATTAGAGGAGATATTTGATCGAGGCTGGGCACTGCCGACACGGGATTTGGGCATTGGGAGTTGATATGTCTGTGTCAATTTTGCTTCAAAAGTGAGTTTTGTCATCTGGGCGTCAGTGTTATTCCGAACTCGATTAGATTTTGGAATGGGGAGTGTGAGTGATTCCGAATAATTATGGAGGTAATTCATGAGAGAGAGAGAGAGAGAGAGAGAGAGAGAGAGAGAGAGAGAGAGAGAGAGAGAGAGAGAGAGCTTCAGGCTTCTTCACTGTGCAGTGTTTTGTATAATGCGCATGATTTTTTTCTCATTGTTCTTCTCAAACTAAACTCAGATAGTTTCATCACTATTATCTGGGTAAGCGAGACACATGTCTCTTGTCTCTTGCTTGTGTTTATAGTGTTGATATTAACACCTCATTTGCAGTGGGACTTTGTGTTTGTGTGTGTTTGTTTATTTTTTCCAACTCACTGCACTTTCCAGTTCCCGCTTCTTCTGCTTCCTTGTGATTTCAGATGTCTGTCATTTATTCGTGGGCTCATTTCTTAAGGTTCTTCAAGTAATGTTCAGATACGCTGATTCTTTTTTATTGTTTTCAGCTGTCAGGAATTTATCATTGAGTGCTTTCTCTTGCACTTCTCTCTCTCTCTCTCTCTCTCTCTCTCTCTGCTGGGATCAGAGCAGTAAAAATTGTACCTGGTAGCTGTCTGTAGTCGAGAGCAATGACGTTGACTGAAACTTGAAAAATAACTAAACAGAAATTTCTTTAAACTTGGACACAAAATCCAAAAGAAACTACCATAAACCTGAACACATATCCAGAAAACATAAACACAGAGAGAGAGAGAGAGAAAGAGAGAGAGAGAAACAAAAGTCCATCTGACAATTCGCCCAACCTTCTTGGAAAGAGTAAAACGCTTCTTGCTTAGAAGACAACTTCTTGCGCCACGAGCGCTCTGAAACAGGATCCTTCTCTGTGGAACTGTTGGGACTTTCACGGGGGAACTTCGTCGCAATTCCTTCTCTTCTCTTCTCTTCTGTGTCGTTGGTAAAAGGCAAATTTGTCAACACTTCGACGCTGTGTCCTTATTCAACAGAAATGAATTAAAGGTCTTTCTTCTCGTACATTACGTTCAGGCGACGGCCATTAGCGCTTACCGGCTAAGAGTCTAATTAGCTTACACTTTCCTTTTTTTTTGTTAGGAATAGGTCGAGGGGTGGTTTTAATAATAAAATATATGTGGATTTAAGTTGTCTTATTTTTCTAGGACAGGTCGAGGGGTGGTTTTTTGATAATTATATATAGAGATAGGTATATATATATATATATATATATATATATATATATATATATATATTATATATATATATATATATATATATATATATATATATATATATATATATATATATATATATACGAGTATATATATATATATATATATATATATATATATATATATATATATATATATATATATATATGGAATCTGTTGGTTGATGTTTCTCTATAGGAATAGTCAAAAGAGGTCGTTTTTAATCTAAAAAAATTATATTGTGAGGGCTTTTTTTTTATGTGAATAGTTCGTGAGGGGCGATGTTTTATTCAGAATATTAAAAAAACATTCCTTGTTCATTAGGTTTATTTGCTGAACAGAACCGGAAGGCTATGCAAGACGATGACTAATTAGTTGGTGCGTGACGAGGTAGGGACTGAGTTTCCGCACTTTTGTTAATGACAGTGTTTTTTGGGAGGAAAGGTTTCATATGACACCAACGGATATTTCTATGAATTCGTGGATCCTGGACTGTTGTATGAAAATCAGGAAAGCAAGTAAAAATGCGCTGAAGATAATCGAGTTTCAGCCGCCACAGCATAATCAAGCGCCGCCGAAAACACATCTATCTCCTTCGGTATCTGGTATAATGCTGTACGAGCCGCTGCCCATGAAACTTTAACCACGGTTCAGTGGTGCCCATACTGTATCGTTGCCATGGGAAGTAATGATTATGGCTGACTTAACCTTAAAATAAACAAAAACGCTACTGATGAGGCCAGAGGGCTGCAATCTGCAGTCTTTAAGATTTTGAGGGCAGACAGAAAAAATGCAGGACAGAAAACCTGGTACAATGTAAAACTCAAAAAAGATTCTAATATAGAGGACAGTGTAACGAAGCCCAGTCATTAGTTGGCTGACACGATAAAAAGAACATATATATATATATATATATATATATATATATATATATAGAGAGAGAGAGAGAGAGAGAGAGAGAGAGAGAGAGAGAGAGAGAGAGAGAGAGAACAGTTTATTTCGAGAGAAAGGGAGAGGACGAAAAAAACTTTCTCAGACTGAGAGAGAGAGAGAGAACGAGAGATACTTTGAAAAAGCGCCATTGAGAGAGAGAGAAAGTAATAATAAACCAAACATAAAACAAACAAAGATCATACTTAAACACTTATCAACAAACGGTTCCTTTGAATATTTACCTAATAAATATTATCATGTATTTCAAGAAAAAGTAAAACTGTCTAGAACTTCTCTGCAAAACGAGATAAAATCAGAGCAATCATTTCGACACGGAGCAGCTTTGCATGGCATCATCGCCCTCATAAAGTAAGAGAGAAAGAAACTTTATAGAATAAAACGGATAATAAAAGTGCGTCCATTCGCGATAGGAACGCCGTGACGTCATAACCGTTTAGCTCACAGCTGATATTCAAAATTAATACGGATAATTCGCAGTGCACCTAAAATTGGAATAATATCTACTTTGTCTGCTCTGATGAACTTGTTGGTTTGGAATCTGAGCGCCATCATATGATTTCTTGGGCATACAATGAGGTTCCTATTGTAGGGACTAGCATTTTGGTGTTATTTTTCTACACATTTTTCAGCGGACATTTGATGAAGTCATGTAAAGGAGCAATGTCATGTGAGCACGGTGAACTATCATCTTTAAAAGTGTTCTTTGCTTGAAAAAATTTGAATAACATGTTGAGAGACGGAATAGTGAAATTTTTTATATTAAATACAGGTAAAATGATTTTATATGCACAGGCACAGGCATATTGTGCTGCTCTGAAGAGGTTTTTCCATGGGTGATGGTACCTGTCTAACCCTTTTCCCTTCTTTCTTCTTTTCTTTCACTCTTTTTCTTTCTTCTCTTTCCTCCCCTTTCAATTTTTCTTTTTTGCTCACGCTAAGAACAAAAATAGGAAGACAACTTCCACACTGGGAGAGAGAGAGAGAGAGAGAGATAGAGGAGAGAGAGAGAGAGAGAGAGAGAGAGAGTTTTTCAGTGAGCATGGACTCTCCATTCCTCCGGTGAATATTAGTGGATATCTAGTGTTTTGAATCCAGTGAGAGTGAAGCACTTTTGTGAGTTTTATTTTGAATTATAGAATAATTATATATTTAAATATTTGTTTACAGTATATTATCAGCATACTACAATAATAAACAGATGATATGTGGAGGCAAATAATCACCTAAAACTATCATTCCATTAATGCTTGAGGCTGTAGGTCAGTGGTCAGTGGAGTGAGGAGTGGAGGAGTGAAGAGTTGCTATGGTTTATTTCACATTGCAGACTACCTGACGGTCATATTGTACTGCTACTGTATATTCCCTTACATAACTTTTTACTTTCCCAGGTGTGCTACCAGCACCTCTTCATGCGGTGAGCTGTAGGCATTACTTAATAAGGTTTTGCAAAGGTCCCCTTCAGCCCCTAGTGCGCAACCTCCTTCATTCCTTTACTGTACTCTCCGTCATATCTTCTCTCTTCCACCCAACTCTTCTCAAGCCTCTTTGACACTGTTTCTAGCAACTGTGATTTCCTCCTGTTACGCCTTCCAAACTTTAATTTTACTTTTCAGTTGGAATGACCTCATAGTCCAGGCCTCAAGTGTTTGTCCTAAATTTTATATATCAGTTCCAAAGTAGATTTGGCTGGTCTCCAAAGTTGTATTGGGAAAACATTTCCACAAGATTACCATGCGATAATTATCTTCATTACTGCTGTCATCGTCCGTATCTTGATGACCTTTCTAACGTTAGGAAAGAAAATATATGAAGCTTTTGTTCTTGGCGCGGAACTCTTCCCACTGACATCACCTTTTTTGAACTAAAGAAAGACATTCTCTGTGATTTGTAAATATGTAATTGGTCACATCTCCCGTCCTATAAAATCTGCGCGCGTTCTTCCTTCCTCTTTTTTTTCTGGCATCTCCTCCACTCCTGAATCCACGAAAATTACTAATTTTTTTTTTTTTTTTTACATTTTCTGAAGAATTTTGTAGAAGAATTTTCTGGAGCAATGCGATGCTCTCAGTTAAAATTATTGGGAGTAGCAGAGCACTAAGAATTCAAACATGGGCATTTTGTTTTTATCTTTGTTGTTTTCGGTCAGATATTTTTACGCTCTCTCTCTTCTCTTCTTCTTTCTTCTTCTTCTTCTTTCTTCTTTCTTTCTCTCTCTCCACAAAGCAATCCAATCCCCCTCTCAACACACCACTCCTCCAGTTTACAATTTGTGTCCCAAATCTGCTTTTTCCAAGACAAATCTTTTATATCAAAACACGGGGAGAGAGAGAGAGAGAGAGAGAGAGAGAGAGAGAGGAGAGAGGAGAGAGAGAGAAAGAGAGGCACGTGATTACAGATTATATTTAATATGGTTTAAAAAGGAAATTATAAACACATTTATCAAAGCCATTTAGAGTGTTTACTGCAAATGAGAGATTTTAATTCCTTTCTCCCATTCGATACTAAATCAGAGGTATCTACTAGAATTGGCCATGGCTATTGCTTAGAGATGCTTAAATACCTTGAGCACAGGAACACTATTTATTATTCTTCAAATTTTTTTTACAGAGAGAATAATAATTGTATACTAATTTGCTGACAAGATCATGTAACACACTTTGCAGAAGGAATTCTCCTAGTATTTTGTCTGATTTACTTCATCATTTTTATCTGTTTATTGATTAATTTATTTTTTCGCTTCTAATAACTGGTCTCTTCTTTCTGCAATTCCTGTTACATAAAACATTTGGAAGCTTGATTTTCAAGTCAGTGGCCCCTGTGGGGCGCTTGTTCCATGCGAATGGGGTTCTTCATCTTCTGAATAATAATAATAATAATAATAATAATAATAATAATAATAATAATAATAATAATATGAATATAATATTTAAAATATCTGTAGTAACATGAGTCTTAAAATGAGAAGCAAATCCAGAGTTATGTATATGTGCATATATTTAAAATATAACTAGTAGGCTTTCGGGAACTTGTCTGGTTCCCTTTCCATCTGACGTGCCTTGTTGCAGCACTCCAGCCAAGTAAACATAAAGGACTCCAAAACAAGTGAAGTTGTTTATAACTATGAACTGGTCAAGCCAAACATAGATCAGCAATGTCATGCTGCTTTTCTGGTAGTGAAATTGTAGCGTTCAGGTAAAACACAGTTCAGATGTGATGCCTCTTTTCACCAACTAGCACGCTTAGAATTATACTTAATAAGCTCAAAGAACAGTTTGATTTAGGTAACATTATTTTGCTTATACCCACTGAACAATTCCTGATCTAGTTTGACTTTGCGTGTCCTCCATGTCTTTTTCCTTCTTTAATCAAATCAAAGTGGGTGATTTAGTAAAACATTAGCTTTAATGGGCCTTTGTCTCCTATTCTGGGCCATCTATGCGTGGAATTTGTTGAAACCCAAATTTGCAGGACTGTGAACCTTTCATTGGAGACTACTTCAGTGAGATATAGGTGATATTTTCATTATTTTTAAAGGTAACCTCAAATTTTGATAATTTTTTCATTATGTTAATGGAATTTGCCATCTATTCAGTTCACATAGAACATGAACACAATAAAATATTTTTTTTGGACATGTTGATTTAATAAGACCAGCACCACCTTTAAATTTGTAGCAAAGTCAGAAAAAAAGAAACTAATGCAGAAAATTATCTATTTTTTCTTGGTACAATAACGTCAAAACCAACATCTTAATAATTTTGTTTTGAGAGCTCTGGAAAGTTTGCGACCTCGACTTGTATTGACAGAGAATCTAACACATCGAGTAATGTTAGCAAACTGTTACCTTAAACATTTATTAATAATGCCTTTAAAAAGCTTAGAATGAGACGTATATAGATTCTAAAGACATGACAAAAGAAATTCATGAATGTTCAATTTTTAATCATGACTTGAACAGAACAAGGAAAACTGTAAACAAAAATCTGAATGATCAAATAGATATAGATCATACTATATAACACCATTAGTGCACTTTTCACACAACAACAGTACATGAGAATCACAACACAAACATATTGGTGTTTATAAAATTTCTGTGTAATGTGTGACTAAATAATTTTGGAAAGTGTAGAGGGTTGCTCAAGAATCGGGGAACACAAGAGCATTACAAGTTACATGCAGAAACAATGTGTTAGTAAATCACAGTCTTAAACTCGACTCATCATAAATTGGGCAGAACTAAAAGCACTTTTACATAAGATGTTGGCATAAGAAGACTAGTGGAGGGTGCGGCGATAGATATGGTCATTCATGGGAGGCAATAAATCTTACACAGGAAGATAATTCCACGCAAAATTCCTATTTCCAGGAAGTACATTAAAGGTTTTAAGAATAAAGACTATTATGATAGTAAGTTGTCTTGTTAGCCACATCGGATGCTGTGGTTGCCTCTTTCACTGTTCAGGTAACTCGGTTTATGCATTTAGTAACTGATGTTGCAGGCGCCTCCCAGCGCAGCTGATGACTAGCAAAACGACCGTGAATGGCGTGTGGTCCAATTAGGGACGTCCCACGACTGGCAGGGACTTTCATCAGAAAACGACGCAGCATTGCCTGATCTATGTTTGACGACCGTTCCATAGTTTATGTTGAATCTCTGGTTTTGAGTCCGTTTATATTACTGGTTGAGTGTTACAGCAGCGCATCAGATTGCAGGAACCGAACAAGTTCCCGAAAGCTATCTATATTGATTTATCTTTAAATATATGTACATATACATAACTGTGGATTTGCTTCTCCATTTAAGACTCATGCTACTATGAGTATTTTTTAATAATAATAATAATAATAATAATAATAATAATAATAATAATAATAATAATAATAATAATAATAATAATGTTAAAATAATATACAGGGAGTAGACCTTTCTTTGATGCATGTTTGTTGAATATAATGGGCAGTTTCTTAACGAATTAACTTTAGCATGAAGGTTTGATCGACGAGTGGATGCAGCTAAACAGCTTAGTAGAGAGGTCAATGTCCAGAGCGACAAGACAGGGCTTTTGTCCTCATCAGCACCACGAGCACCGTCATAAGCTGTAAGGACATCCTGGCCGACTCCTGCCAAAGCTCCTGAGGATTACTAGAACCCCGTCGACGGTGAAATCAAATGGGAGGGCTAACAGGATCATTGAGACAGTCAACGCCGCCGCTAATGCCCAAGCCACCTGCCTGATCAATACTGGTGATTAATGACCTTAGTAATATGGAATGTAAAATGCATTATCATCATTCAGATTCCTGCCCTTATAAAATCGCTGGTCAAGAGGCTAAACGCTAACTGACCCTCAGTATGTTCCACAGATTCATCCTGAAATTGTCGGCAGAGTTCCTAAAGCACTTAGACCAATTCTCTGGAGTGACTGCAGCATCGCTTCCATGGACGTGAGTCCTCTCTCACAAACGGCCCTGTTGAAGAAACCATCCTGATGATCCTAGACCGGAGTGTATAGATTCCCACCACGCCTACCCTGAACATCTCGAACACGCCTCCACTCCCTGCCGGAAATTGGTATCGAAGAAGGCTCCCCCCATTTCCAAGCACCGGACATATGTTCATGGATTGACGGTGTTGCAAAGATCCTCTAGGTGTTCCCTTTGCTAACTTCTACATGGGAACTGGGTCGAACGAAGGCGTTCGAAAATGGCACAACCCAGAATGTACGTGGGAGGTACATCGACGATACCTCTTCGTCGTTAAGGATTCGAGGGAAGAACAGGAAAACCTGGAGGCGCCTTCCATCGGCACAGTGGTTTCACCTTTTACGACTGAGCGCAAAGACCACCGCCTCCTTTTTTCTCGGGACGTCCTGGTTGAAGAAAAAGAAAGTCCCATTTCCACAAGGTCTACACTAAACCTACGAACCTGGGATTAATCTCAACGGAGAGAGGAGTGCCCTGAGAGGTATAAGCGTTTCAATGATCAGCGCCTATGCGTCAGGAGTGGCCCTGCACTGCTACTCCTGTAACGACACCCACGAGGAACTTTGTTGCTTTCGCCCAGGTCCTCGTTGATAATGGACATTCTAATAAAGAAAAGGAGAATCATCCCCAGGAATGGCGAGAACGGCGCCAGCAGGATGCCCCGACGTCCTGGAGCATATAGATCTCTTCTATAGAGGATTCTTCCATAACAAGTGCGCAAGATGACGAGGCGCCCTCCGAAAAATCATAGAAGAGAACGTCAACCCCACCAACCCGGAGAAGGAGGTCAACTTAGTAATTTATTGCAAGACCTGAAAAACAAGCAGTCTGATCATGAAGAACAATCCAGCCGCCCCTCAGCAGGACCCTCTCAAGAAAAACCAACGAAGCTGGGACTGTTATTCAGACCTGTCCGAGGATGCCCCCTTGGCGTTACATCGGAATGACAACGATGCTTTTCAGCAGTGTCCTGCCATGCCTGGGCAAGAGGAGCACCTTCAATC
>NC_089794.1:90000-162500 GCF_040412425.1 Macrobrachium rosenbergii
ACAACTTAAAGAATGTTTCTTTGTTTCGCGGTCAATCCTCGCCGAGAACCCAACAACCTTCACGTTCGTTTTGCTGAATTTCTCTTTCCAAATTTGATCTGTCAATTTCACGATACGGCCCCGATTTTCCGGTTGTCCAGAATCAAAATAGGTCGATACAAACTTCCCGGCAGAAATTAAACCAGTTCACTGCTGTATTGGGAGACCCACATCCAAAGTCATCCGGACATATTCGGGGAAGTTCATGGATCCAGCTGTGAATCAGCACCAAAATGGTCTTGAAAGAAAGGGGGGGAACCAAAAGAATGAAGAGCCAGTCCGGATGGATGTTATTTTCCGACATCGTTGATATGTTTACATCGCCAATGAAGCTTTGGCCATGCTTGATCAGGACGACGGTGCCTTCGTCACACTTTCCACAAGTCCCGCTGAAATCGCCAAGTAGGCCACTTTTCATTAAGTAAACGAGCAACGAACGCTCTTCGTGGCACAAAACGCCTAAGTCCATAAGTGGTCACTGACTTTAGATGCAAATTCAAGGCGGGCAGGATACGACACGAAAATAGCCATGTTTGCAAGGCTTGAAACCCGAAGAGACTGAGAAGGTCGCGGGCAAGGTAGGTCTCGGGGCATGTCGGTCAAATGGTAGGACTCGGGGCATTTCTAAATGTTGGTCGTCAGCTGTTTAGGTAGAACTACTTACCTTGGCGGAGGGATCTCGGGTCGGGAAGAATGAGTTAGGCGGCCCAGCATACGAAACTGTAATCTACCCAAATAGGCTAATAAAGATATAAAAATTAAAACAAAAAAATAGAAAAAGAAATAAATAACAATAAATAAATAGATATAAATAAAATAAATAAAAGTAACAAAACAAATTAAAATAAATAAATGAAAATAATAAAATGAATAAAAACAACAAATAAAAGTTAGTAAATAAAAATAAATTAATGGAAATAAATACAAATAAATATTTAAAACATGAAATCAAAAGAAATAAATGAAAAAAATAAAAAAAAATAAATTATTACAAAATAATTTAATAAATAAATAAAATTAATGAAATAAATAAAAATATATAAAAACGAATAAAAATAGATAAACAAATAAATAGAAATTAATAAAATAAAAGAAAAATAAAAAATAAACTTAAGTTAAATAAAATAAAAAAAAATAAATAAAAATGAAAAATAAAAATAAACAATAAATAACAAATAAAAATTATAAAAAATAAAAATAATAGAAAATAAAGAAAATAATAAATAAAAATTAAGTACAGAAATAAATTAAAAACAAGAAAATAAGAAAAAAGAATAATTCTATTAATAAAAATAAATAAACAAATAAATAAGAAATCAATAAAAGAAAAGTAAAAAAAATTAGTAAAAATTAGTAAATAGATAAGAAAATTAATAAATAAAATAAAAAATAAATAAATAAATAAAAAATAAAAAATAAATTTAAAAAAATAAAAATTAATAAATAAATATAAATAAATAAATAATTAAAAATAAATAAATAAAAATAAATAAATAAATAAAAAAATAATGTAAAATAAATAAATAAAAATAAAAAAATAAAAGTAAATTTTAAAAATATAAAGATTAATAATAATTAGAAAATAAAGATAAATAAATAAAAATAAAAATTAATAAAAAAATAAATAAAAATAAAAAAATAGAAATTCAAAAATAAATATAACTATAAATAAAAAATATATAATATAAAATATAAAAATAAATAAAATAAATATTTATAAATTATTAAATAAAGATAAATATATAAAAATAAAAAAAAATAAAATAAATAATACTAAATAAATAAGAAATAAATAATAAAAGAAACATCTAAAAAATAACAAAATATAGAATCAAAAATATAGAAAAATAACAAAAATAAAATAAGACTAAAAATACAAATAAAAAGGAGAAAAATATAAAAAAAATTTAAAATAAAACTAAATATAAAAATAAATACATAAAACAAATAAAAAAATAAATAAAATATAAAAGTAACAGAGTAAAAATAAATATATATAAATAAATATTGAAAAAATCTGGAAAAATAAATTAATGAAAATAAGTAATAATAATAGATAAATGAAATAAATAAAAAGAATAAGAATAAAATAAATAAAATATTAAAAAAGTTAAAATTTAAATAAATTATAATAAATAGAAATTTAATAAAAAATAAATAAATAAATAAAATAATTAAAATATTAAAATAAATAAAATATAAAAATAAATTTTATAAAAAGACAGATATAAATAAATATATAAAGATAGATAAAAATAAATAAATAAAAATAAATTAACATTAATAAATTAATAAGTAAATATAAATTAAAAATAATTTCATTTCTTTTTCTTATAACTATTTTAACTTTACTTTTATTCACTATTTGTCCCTTTTTTTGGTGTTTTCTTAATAATTATTACAATTTTATCCATGTCATATTCGTTCATTAGCTTCAATTATTTATTAAATTTATTCCCATATCCTTTGTTATTTTCTATATTTTTTTATTTTTCGTTTCAGTAAAATTCTATGCATTTCTGTCTGTTTTTTGTGCTTATGTTTTTCTAACATTTATTCACTTTTATTTGCATTTATTTTAATTAGTATTCATAATTTTTTATAAATATAATTTAGGAAATTGCATTCTAAAAAATATCTACATTTATTTTATTTATTTATTCATTTATTTTATTTATTCTATTTATTTATTTATTTTTATTTTGTTTATTTTAGAATTTTTAAAACTTTTATTTTTATTCACTATTTTTATTTATTTATTTTACTGTTAATTTTATTTATTTACTTTCATTTATTTATTTTTACTTATTTATTTATTTTTATTTATTTATTTATTTATTTATTTATCTATTTATTTATTTATTTATTTATTTATTTTATTTATTTATTTTTATCTTATTTTAAATTGTTGGTTTTGTTTTTATTTATTTATTTTTAGATATCTATTTTTATTTGTTTTATTTATTTTTATTTACTTTTGTTTATTTTTATTTATTTTTTTATTTTGTTTATTTGGTTATTTTTATTTATCTATTTTCATTTATTTTTATTAGTTATATATATTAATTTTTATAATTTTTTTTTAATATTTTTATATTTATTCATTTATAATTATTTATATTTATATGTGTGTATTATTTATTTATTTTTATGTAGTTATTTTATTTATTTATTAGTTTATTATTAATTTATTTTTCTTTTTTATTCCTTTATTTTTTTATTTATCCTTATTTATTTTTTATTTTTTTTATTTATATTTTATTTATTTTTATTTATTTTATTAATTTACTACTACATATTCTTTTTAATTTATTTGTATTGGTTTGTTTATCTATTGTTATTTATTTATTTATTTATTATTATTGTTTATTTTTTAATTCTATTTATTTATTTTTATTATTTTCCTTTTTATTGTTATTTTTAGTTTTACTTGTTTATTTTATTTTTTTTATCGTTATTTATCTTTACTTATTTTTATTTATTTATATTATTTATTTCATTTATATTTATTTATTTTTAATTATTTTAATTTTTTATTTATTATTTATAGTTGTTTTTATTTTTGTTTATAGTTACATATTTTTAAATTTTTTAATTTATTTTTATCTATTGATTTATATTTATTTTAGTTTACTTTTTTATTTTAATTTATTTATTTATTTATTTATTTATTTATATTTATTTATTTATTTTTATTTATTTTAAATTACATATTTTTATTTTTATACATTTATTTTTTATTTATTTTAATACATTTATTTGTATATGTACGTTTATTTATTTTATATTATTTTTTATATATTTATTTTTGTTTATATATTTTCACGTATTTTAATTTTCTTTATTTACTTATTCATATCTATTCAATTTTATTTACTTATTTATTACTATTTATTCATTTTTATTTATTTTTATTTTTTATTTATACTTAGTTATTATTTATTAATTTGTATTTATTTATCATATATTTATTTTTATTTATTCTTATTTATATATTCAAATTTTTTATGTATTTATTATTAATATTTTTTATTTGTTTATTTTTATTTATTTATTTGTTTATTTTTATTTATCTTTTACAATTTATCTTTATTAATTTAATTATTAAATTTAATTTTTTAATTCATATATTATTTATTTATTTTTATTATTTATACATATTTACGTATTATTATATATTGATTATTATATATTTTTATTTATTGGTTTTACTGAATTATGTATTTATTATTTATATATTTATATTTAATTTTTTTCTAATATTTATTTTTTTTTATTTTTAGTTATTCTTATTAATTTATTTGTATTTGGTAATTTTTTCTCTTTTTATTTAATTATTTTTTATTAATTTTTATTTAATTCTATTCATTCATTTTTATTTATTTTTTGGGGTATTTTTATTTTTCTTATTTAATTTTATTAATTTTTATTTATTTTATTTATTTATATATTTTATATTTTTACTTTTATTTAATATTATTTAGTTATTATTTATTTTTATTTAATTATTTTCATTTATTTTTATTTATTATTTATTTTATTTATTTATCTTTAGTTATATTTATTCATTACTATTCATTTAATTTTATTTATTTATTTTTATGTATTTCAATCTATTTTATTATTTTTTATAGGGATGTGCCCAAGTATCGGTATCGGTGGTATCGGCTAGTTTTTGTGATATCGGTATCGGTATCGGTGAATTTCTGGCCGATACCAGCCGATACTTTTGTCATTAGTATAGGAATTTAAAATCCTCTTAGGCTTCGTAAAGTGCATATATTAACAAAGCCCACCAAACAAACTATATATTGGTTTATCATTGAATATAGGTTCATTGTTTATCTTTTAAAAACAGATGGTATCTTAATACTTTACAGTGTATTTAACAATTTATTATTGTAATTTTAATTTTAATTAACTATGGTTATGTCTACCTCTACCAGCAATTAGTCATTGCCATTCTGTTGGAATTGGGTGCTATTTTAACATGTGCAGTGCAGGTATGGTTATATTTTAGGTTCACACACTGTAATTCATATTACTAATATGATTAATGAAGTAGTTCAGGATTCTGACATCCCAGATTATAAAATTCATCTTTTTACCAGAGATAATGGAGCAAATATAGTCAAAGGAATTGAAGGTACAGAATATGATGGTCTTTCTTGTTTTTTGCACACTCTTCAGCTCGTCATAAATGACTGTATCTTTGAACAAAGAGTTATAAAAGATATAATTGCAAACTGTAAAAAGATTGTAGGCCATTTTAGTCACTCTCCTTTAGTTTGCAGTAAGTTACGTGATCTACAGCGACAGAATAATCTTCCACAACACAAATTAATCCAAAATGTCTCTACTAGGTGGAATAGCACTTATTTAATGATAGACCGTATCTATGAGCAAAAGAAGGCAATAGCAATGTACTGCGCAGATTCTCCTATAGCCTTCCTTCCTTCACTTGATGGTCACTCATGGAATCTCATCTTAAAATTGTCATCATTACTAAAGATTTTTCACACGACAACTTTACAGCTTAGTGAGAGGGAATGCCTTTGAAATTGTTTATATAACCCTATTATATGACCTTTCAACTTTTGAACCTTTAAAATACAATAACCAGTGAACAAAAATTATTTTAGTAACAATATATATTCTCCTAAATAACAGTAATATGGAGGTAACAGGTATCGGTATCGGTATCGGCATCGGTATCGGCTTTAAAATCGGTATCGGTATCGGCCAAAAATTTGGTATCGGTGCATCCCTAATTTTTTATTTATTCCTATTTATCTATTTTAATCTATTTATTTTTTCTTCTTATTTTTTATTTTTATATATTTATTTTTATTTATTTTAGCATTTTTTAATATTTATTTTTATTTATTTTATTTACGCATTTATTTTTATTTGTTTTATTTTATTTATTATTTATTAATTTATTTATATTTTTATTCATTAATTTTTATAGATTTGTATACTTTCAATTTTTTATTCATTTATATTTATTTTTATCAAATATTTTTTATATTTAGTTATTTTCATTGATTTTTATCTAATTAATTATATTTATTCATGTTTATTAATATTTATATTAATTTATTTATTTTTATTTTTGTTTTTATTTACTTTTTCATTAATTTTTCTTTATTAAATTTTTTTATTTATTGTTATTTTTTCATTAATTTTTATTATTTTTTATTTATTTAATTTTACTCTTTTTTTTTTACTTTTCGATTTTTATTTTTATTTATGTTTATTTATTTATTTTTATTAATTTTATTTATTTTCATTTAATTTTATTTATATTAATTTATTTAGATTTATTTATATATTTATTTTTAATTTTATTTATGTACTTTTATTTATTATTTTATTTTTATTTTTTTATTCATTTCTATTTATTTTTTTATCTTTGTTTATTTATTTAATTATTTTATATTTATTTTTCCATTTATTTTATATGTATTTACTTTTATCTATTTATTTATTTATTTTTTAATAATTTATTGATAATTTCGCTCTTTTTTATCAGTTTTTAATTTTTTTACATATTTATTTTTTATAAAATTATTTATTATTTTTTTTCCATTTTTAATTTATTTTTCACATATGTATTCATTTTTTATTTATTTGTTTATTTAATTTATATTTATTGTTGATTTTTATTTCTTTTATTTATTCTTATTTTTATTTAACAATCTATTTTTTATTTATTTATCGATTTTTTTTTTTTTGATTTTTTGCCTGGTTTTTCATTTTTCTTTATTTTTTTATTTTTAATTATATTTATTTTTATCTGTGTTTATTTAATTATTTCATATTTATTTTTCCATTTATTTTATATGTATTTATTTTTATTAATTAATTAATTTATTTTTTATTAATTCATTTATTATTTTTTCCTCATTTTTTATTAGTTTTAATTTTTTAAATTTTTTTGTTTATTTATTTTTATTTCTTTTTTTTCATTTTTATCTGTTTTTCTTTTATATATGTTTTTATTTTTCATTTATTTGTTTATTTGATTATTATATATTTTTTATTTATTTTTTATTTATATTTATTTTTTTATTTCTATTTAATTTTTATTTACTGTTCATCTATTTTTTTAATTGTTTATTAATTTTTTTCATTTATATTTAATTATTTGTTTAGTTTTTAATTATTTTTTATTTATATTTTATTTATTTTATTTATATTTTTATTTATTGTTTTTTATTGACTATTTCTGTCTTTTTATTTATTTTTATTGATTTATTTATTTACTTTAATTTATTTTTATTTACTCTTATTTGTTTTATTTACTTTTATTTATTTTATGTATTTTTAGTTATTTTTATTTATTTATTTGTATTTTTGTGATTTTTTATTTTTTTTTTTATTTTTAATTATTCTTATTTATTTATTTTTTATTTTCTTTTATTTAAATATGTTTACTTTTTTTTTAGGTAATTATTTCTATCTATTTTTATGTTCATTTATTTATTTTTATTTATATATTTATTTTCATTTATTTATTTTTTTCATTTAATAATTTATTAATTAATTAGTTTTTTTATTTTTATTTAATTCTTTATTATATTTATTTCTTTATTTCTTTATTCATTTGTTGTTTTATATTTATTTATTTATTTTCATTTATTTATTTTTATTTATTAATTTTCATTTATTTAATTTAACTTATTTTTTTTTTTATTTTTTTTTATTTTCATTTTTAATTTATTTTATTTATTTATTTTATATTTATTTATTTATTTTTATTTACTTTTTTATTTTTTATTTTAATTTCATATTTTTATTTATTAATTTTTATTTATTATTATTTATTTTTTTATTTATTTTATTTATTTATTTATTTTTATCTATTATTTTTTATTATCTTATTTATTTTCATTTACTTACTTTTTTATTTCTATTTATTTTTATTTATTTATTTGTATTAAGATGTTTATTTATTTTTATTTATTTATTTAACTATTTATTTTATTTTTAGGGATTTTTATTTATTTTTTTCTAGTTTTATTACATTTTATTTATTTATTTTTATTTATTTTTATTTTTACTTTAATTTATTTTATTTTTTATTTTTATTTATATATTTTCATATATTTTATTTATTTTTATTTAATATACATTATTTTGTGTATTTATTTTTATTTATATATTTTAATTTGTTTTATTTTTTTTATTTATTTGTTTATTTTTATTCAATTTTATTTACTTACTATTAATTATTTATTTTTTAATTTATATTTTTGTATTTTTATTTATCTTTAAGTAATTATTATTTCTTGATATTTATTTATTTTTATTTATTTATTTACAGTAATTTTTATATATTTATTTTATTTATCTTTATTTGTTTTTATTGATATTTTATTTATTTATTTATTTGTTTTTATTGATTTTTTATTTATTTATTTGTATTCAATTTTATTTACTTATTTATTATGATTTATTAATATTTGTATTTATATTTATTTATTTTTTATTATTTTTATTTATTTGTTTTAAGTTTTTTTATTTATTTACGTGTTTATTTTATTCATCGGAATAATTTTATTTATTAATTTAAAAATTTTACTTTATATTTATTTAGTTTTCATCACATATGTTTGTTTATGTATTATTGTTTATTAATTTTTATTCATTTATTTTTATTTGTTTTATTTTATTTATTATTTATATATTTTATTTATCATCTTTTTTGTTTATCATTGTTTATTTTTTAATTTTTTATTTATTTGAAGTTATTTTATTTCTTTTTATTTATTTATCTGTTCCTCTTAACTTATTTGTATTAATAGAAAATAACCATATGAATAAATAAAAATAAATAAAAACAAATAAATATAATCAAAGTAAATAAATAAAAATTAATGTGAATAAATAAACAGAAATAAATGAATATCAGTAAATGATAAATAAATAAAAACAAATAAAAAATAAATAAATATAAATAAAAAAATAATAAATAAGTAAATAGTATTGAATAAAAATAGAATAATAAATGGAGATAATTATATAAATGAAAATATATAAAAAAAACAAATAAATAAAAAATAATATAAAAATAAATAAAATAAATAACACTAATTAAAATAAATAAAAATAAATATATAAAAAATAAATGATAATAAATAATTAAAAATAAAAAATATATATAAAAAGTATAGATAAAATTAAATAAAAATAAAGAATAAAAATTAAATAAAATCTAAAAATTAATAATCAATAAAGAAATAGGAATAAATAAAAGTTAAAAACAAAAATAAAGCAAATGAATAGAAAAAATAAATGAACAAATATAAAACAAAAATAAAAAATAAAAATGAAAAATAAACAAAAATAAACGCATAATTAAAAATAAAAATAAATGAATAAAAAATAAACAAAAATAAATAAATAAATAAGCATAAATACAAAAAAAATAAAAATAAACAAAAATAAAGAGTAAATAAAAAATAGGATAAATAGTAATAAAAATAAATAAAAATAAATAAATTAAATACATAAAAATAAATAAAAATATACTAATAAAGATATAAAAATTAGAATACAAAACAATATAAAAATAAAAATAAAAAATAAGAAAATAAATATAAATAAAAGCAGCAAAAATAAATGAAATAAATACATGAAAATAAAAAAAAAAAGAAATAAATGAAAAAAAATAAAAATAAAATAAAAAAAAAAAAATAAATAAAAGCATAAAAATCAAAAGAATTAATGATAAATAGATTACAAAAATAAAAATAAAAATAAATAAATAGAAAAAAAATAAAAATAAATAATTAATAATAAAGTAAATAAAAGTAGATAAAATAAATAAAAATAAATAAATAAATTAATAGAAATATATAAAATGAAATAAATAAATTAATAAAATTAATTAAAAAGTTATTAAAAATAATTAAAAAATAAATAAAGAATTAAGTAAAAAAAAAAAAATACACAATAGATAAAAATGAAATAATAAAAAAATTAATAAAGATAAATAAAAAAATATAAAATAAATAGAAAATAGGTAAATAAATAAATAGAAAATAAATACATAAATAAATGAAAAACAAATAAAAATATAAGGAAAAAGATAAATTAATTAATAAAAAATAAATAGATAAATAAAGAAATAAAAAAGAAATAAATAAATGAGAAACAAACAAAAATTAGGAAAAATTAAATAGAGTAAGGAAAAATAGAAAAATATAAAATAAATACAAATGAAATAAATAAATATATATATAATTAAATAAACAAACAAAAATTAAATAAAATTAAAATAATAAATAAAAAAGATAACTAAAAGCAAAAATAAATAAAACAAACTAAATAAATAAAAACAAAATTAAATAAAAATATATAAATAAATAAATAAATAAAAATAAATAAAAGCTATAAAACTAAATAATAATTTAAAAATAAAAATAAGCAAATAAAAACAAATAAATAAAAAGAAATAAAAATCAATAAAAATGTAATTAATAAAAGTAAAAAAATATATATAAATATAAATAAAAAGTTTATAAAAATAAATAAATATAAATTATTAAATAAAGATAAATATATAAAAATAAGAAAATTAAAATAAATAATAATAAATTAATAAATAAATAAAAATAATATAACTAAAAATAAATGAAAATAAATAAATAAATAGATAAAATAAATAAATATATAATAAATAAAAATAAATACATGCAAATATAGATAAACAAAATAAATAAATGAACATAAATAAAATAGATAAATAGATAAATAAAAATGAGAAAATAAAGATAAATAAAAATAGAAAATGAAAATATATAAAATATATAAAAATAAATAAAAATAAATAAATAATAATGAATAAATATAAAAAATAAGTAGATAAAAATAAATAATAAATAAAAATAAATGCAATTAAAAAGAATTAATAATAATAAATGAAAAACAAGAGAAAAATTAAAATATAAAATAACTTTAAAGATATAAAAATAATAAAAATAAATGAAAATTTAATAACTGAAAAAGAGGAAAATAAATAAAATATATAAATAAAATTAAATAACAGAAAATAAATAATGTAAATAAAAAATAAATAAAAATAGATAAAAATAAATAAATACAAATAAATTAACAAGAATAAATAAATAAATAAAAATAAATTAAAATCAATTTTATTTCTTTTTCTTATATCTATTTTAATTTTTATTTGCCCTTTCTCATTTTTTTATTGTTTTCTTAATAATTACTAAAATTTAATTTATATCATATTCTTACTTTAACATCTATTTGTTTATTTTTATTTATCTTCCTCTTTTTAGTTATTTTTACTTATTTTTTATTTATTTATTTATCTTTATTTATTTATTTTTATTATTTATTTCATTTGTTTTTATGTATTTTCAATTAGTTTAATTTGTTTATTTATTATTTATATTTATTTTCATATTTGTTTATAGTTATTTTTTATTTATTTTTACTTATTGATTTATATTTATTTTAATTTACTTTTTTTATTTTTTGTTTTATTTATCTATTTTTACTTATATATATTTATTTTATTTTATTTATTTACAACAATAATTTTTATTTTTATTTATTTTTTTATTTATTTTAATATATTTATTTTTATTTATGTTATTTATTTTAATTTATTTATTTTTATTTTTTATCTTATTTATTTTTATTTATTCTATATCATTTTTTATATTTTTTATTTATGTATTTTCATTTATTTTATTTCTCTTTATTTATTTATTAATTTATATCTATTCAATTTTATTTACTTATTTATTACTATTTATTTATTATTTTTTTTTATTTACTTTTTTAATTATACTTAGTTATTATTTATTAATTTGTATTTATTTATCATATATTTATTTTTATTTTTTTATTTATTTATTTACTTTTATTTTTATTTTATTTTTTTATTTATTTGGTTATTTTTTCTATTTTAATATATTTTTATTAATTTTATTTATTAAATTTAAGTTTTTATGTATATATATTATTTATTTTTCATTATTTTATGTATCTTCCTGGATTTCTAGATTCTTAAGATGCTTTCCATGCCGGCAACGGATCTTTCTTTAATTTGGCCTTAGAAATCTGACTACGTTAAGGGAAATCATAAAAAGAAAAGGAAAGGAGAATGATTCAATGAGCTTAGGGCTCTATTTCATGAGGGAATGTTACATAAACACTTTGGTTAAATCAAGTAATTGTATTTACAGAAAAGAATCAAAAGGAAAATGGTTAAATGAATTATTAGGAGGCTTGCAACGCCTGAAGATCTTCCTACTGGGGTCTTTAATGATGGCAAGGCACAGTCCAAGATGAGTCCTCAGCAAGGTCCCTCTGCAATAGAGAGTTAAACATTACACGCCAATAAGGGAAAATATAACACATACAATGACTTGAGGCTGCACTGATGGTCCCAAGGACTCGAGGAATGAATGGACACTTTACACTGGGACAGAGAACATTGGCAATGGCACTGGATAAAATGGCACAAGGACAAAGCGCAGTACTGGCACTCAAAAACACTTCTAATGGCAAACTGCCGTGACTGAAAGGTCTTCACCCGTACTTTACCTTAGGGGAAGCGAGTCTCAGACGAATACTGACAAGGGACAATCTCACGAATGGCACGTCACACTAATCACTTGGACGGACAGTTCCGAGGATGACTGTAGAATCATGTCGAGTCTGGAGTCGGGTGTGGATTGAGGGGGTATGGGGGAAGGGACCTCTCAGCACCTCTCACACGCGCACAACTGCTCTGGCTAACTGCAAAGATCTTCCTGTCCAAGCTCTTTTTAAGGCAACCACCAAGGGTAGGGGCCCCGATGTCGGGCCCATGTGGTGACCGGGCTGAAGATGTGTCATTTTCCAGGTGTTCCGACCATCTGCTTGTATCTCCCCAAGTATCCTGTGGAAAGACAATTCAGCCTGCTCAATCTGCATTTAGAATGGTTGTTTTAAGCAGCTTAGCTGGGCTAAGCTGTTTAAGGGCGTGGCACTCAGCCTCTTATCTTTGCCCTTTTCGACCGGGCCATCTAAATATCTGTTTCAGGTAAAGGAAGGGAACAGATTGAAATGTTGATAACTTTTAGTTTGTTGAAATTTAGGTCAACTGGGATCAGCTATGCAGCGACGATTCTACTTTTGATAAACTAAGGGCAAAATAAGGGTCGGCTGTGCAGCAACTTCTTGTAACTTTTAATAATTATTTATATTTATTTATGTATTTTTATGTATTTATCTTTATTTTTATTTATAATTTATTTATTTTTTTTAATTATTTTTATTTATCTTTATTTATTTTTTAATTTTTAATCTATTTTTAGTTATTCTTCTTAATTTATTTTGATTAAATTTTATCTATTTTTATGTATTTATTTATTTTTATTAATTTTTTCATTTAATTCTATTTATTTATTTTTTTTTTTATTTTAGGGTATTTTTATTGTTACTTATTTAATTTTATTAATTTTTATTTATTTTATTTATGTTTATTTTATATTTTTATTTTTATTTAATATTATTTATTTTTATTTATTTTTATTTAATTATATTTATTTTTATTTTTTATTATTTATTTTTTATTTATTTTTATTTATATTTATTCATTACCATTTATTTATTTTTATTTATTAATTTTTATGCATTTTAATTTATTTATTTTTTATTTATTTTATTTTTATTTACCTATTTATTAATTTCTTATTTTTTATTTTTTTTTTTTTATTTTTCTTTATTTTTATTTATTTTTTATTTATTTTATTTATGCATTTATTTTTTATATTTTTATTTATTTATTATTATTCATTAATTTATAATTTTATTTGTTAATTTTTATTTATTTATTTTTATATATTTTTTATTTTTATTTATTTTTATTCATTTTTATTTGAGTATTTATACCTAATAATTTTTTTTATTTTTTCTTATTGTCATTTATTTTATATAATTATTTATATTTATTTTTATTTTATTTATGTTTGTATTTATTTATTTATTTGTTTATTTTCATTTTTATTTTTATTTATTTTTCAGTTATTTTTCAGTATTAAATTTTTTATTTATTTTAATTTGTTTTATGTATTTTTATTTATTTTTATTTATTCAATTTTACTCTTTATTTCTATTTACTTTTATGTACTTATTTTTATTTGTATTTATTTATTTATTTTATTTATTTTTTATTTAATTTTATATAGCTTTTTTATTTAATTTTATTTATTAATTTTTTTTTTTATTTATGCACTTTTATATGTTATTTTTGATTAATTTATTTTTTATTTTATTTATTTTTATTTATTTATTTATCTTTGATTGTTTATTTAATTATTTCATATTTATTTTTCTATATATTTTTATGTATTTTTTATTTATTTATTTATTTATTTATTTATTTATTTATTTATTGTTTATTAATTAATTTATTTTTTTCCTCATTTTTTATTAGTTTTTCGTTTTTATATTTTTATTTCTTTTTTATTAATTTATTTTTTTATTAATGAATTCTTAGTTATTTTTTATTTATTTTTATCTTTATTTTTTATTTACTGTTCATCTATTTTTTATTTATTTATTAGTTTTTTATTTAATTTTAATTAATTTTTTTAGTTTTTTAAGTTTTATTAATTTTTATTTTTTTACTTATATATTTATTTATTTTGTTTTTAGTTATTATTTTTTTATTTTTGTTTATTTACTTATTACTATAATTTATTTTTATTTACTCTTATGTATTTTATTTGCTTTTTTATTTAATTTATTTTTTTTATTTATTTATTTTTGTATGTTTTTTATTTATTTTATTTATTGCTTTTTATTCAAATATATTTATTTTTATTTATTTTATATTTATTTATTTATATTTATTTTTTATTTTCATTTAATTATTTTTAATTATTTATTTATTTTTATTTCTTTATTTTTTATTTTCATTAATCAATTTTTTATATAGTAACTAATTAATTAATTTATTTTTATACAATTCTTTATTTATATTTATTTATTAATTTATTTATTCATTTGTTTATTTATTTATTTTTATTTATTTATGTTCGTTTATTTATTTTTATTTATTTACTTATTTTTTATTATTTTTATTTATTTTATTTATTTTTATTTATTTTTTTTTATTTTTTATTTATTTTATATTTATGTATTTATTTATATTTTTTATATTTTTAATTTTGTTTTATTTTTTTATTTTTTTTATTTATTATTTATTTTATTATTTATTTTATTTATTTATTTATTTTTATCTATTATTTTTGTTCATCTTATTTCTTTTCATTTACATTGTTTTTTGTTTGTGATTTTTTTTTTTTGTATTTATGTATTTAATTATTTATTTTTATTTATTTGTTCAACTTTATTTTAAATAGTATATTTTTATTTTTACTATATTTTTATTTTTATTTACTTTTTTGGACTTTTTATTTATTTATTTAGTTTTATATAATTTTATTTATTTAGTTTTATTTGTTTTCATTTTTTACTTTCATTTTCATATATTTTATTTATTTTTATTTAGTTTATGTTATTTTTTATTTATTTATTTTATTCAATGTTACATACATATTTATTATTTATTTATTTTAATTATTTTTATTTACTTATTTTTATTTATATTTATTTATTATTTACTTATTTTTATTTGTTTATTTACATACATTTCTATTCATTTATTTTTATTTCTTTCTTTTTAATTATTTTTATTTATTTAATTGGTTATTTTTATCTATCTATTTTTATTTATTTTTATTCATTCTATTTATTATTTCATTAGTTTATATTTATTTATTTTTAAATATATTTACTTATGAATTATTATCTATTTATTTCTTTAATTTTTATTTATTTATTTATTATTATTTATTATTTTTATTAATTTTTTATCATTATTTGCTTTTAAATTTTTTTTTTTTTATTTAATTTATATTAATTTATTTTTTTATTTAATTTTATTCATTATTATTAACTTATTTATATTTTTTTATTTTTATGTATTTATCTTTATTTAATACTATTCTTACATTTTAGTTATTTTCCTTTTTTAGTAATTTTTATTTTTATTTATTGATTTTTATTTATCTTTATTATATTTATTATACAGTTTTATTTTAATATATTATTTATTTATTACTATTAATTTTTATTTATTCATTTTGTATTATTTTTTATTCATTTTTATTTATTTGTATTTATTTATTTTTATTTACATTTATTATTTATTTATTTATTTTATTCATTTGTATTTTAATATTTTTATTTTTTTTTTTTATTTTAATTTATATATGTATTTTTAATTTATTTTTATTTATATTTGTTTGTTTTTTTTTATTTTTTTACTTTTTAGTTTTTTTTATTTTATTTTAATCTACTTTATTTGTTTATTTAATTAATTTTTTTATAATTTTACATATTTTTATTCATTTTATAATTATTTACTAGTTATTATTATTTATTCATTTGTTTATATTTTTATTTATTAATTTTTAGTAATTTATTTTTTTTTTTTTATCTTTTATGTATTTATTTTTATTTAATCATTTTTATTTATGTATATTATTTATTTTTAGTTATTCTTATTTATTTTTATTTATTTTTATTTATTTTTGGTTTTTTATATTTATATTTATTTATTTATTAATTTTTTATTTTATTTATTTAACAATTTTTTTTTTTATTTCTATTTATTACATTTTTTTAATTTTTATTTCTCTTTTTTTATTTATTTATTTATATTTATTTTGTTATTTATTTTTATTATTTATTTTTATTTATATTTATTAATCTTATTTGTTTTTTTTTATTTTTATTTAATTTTATTTATATAGTTCTTTGTTTTATTTATTTTTGTTTTTATTTATTTAGTTTTTATAATTTTCTTTTATTGTCTTTCATTTATTTTTATTTATTTATTTATTTTTTTTATTTCTTTGATTATTTTCAATATATGTATTTATCTAATTTTAACTGATTTATTTATTTGACTATTAATATTTTTCTAATGATATTTATTATTTTTCCTAATTTTTTACAATTTTCATTTATTTTTTTATTCATTTAATTGTTTTCTATTAATTTATTTATAGTTTTTCCTCATTTTTTATTTGATTTTCATTTATTTATGTACTTATTTTTTATTTATTTATTTATTAAATTTTTATTTATTATTTGTTTAATTTTTATGTATTTTATTCAATTTTTATTTATTATTTGTTTCATTTTTATGTATTTTATTCAATTTTTATATTATTTACTGTTTTATCTATTGTTTATTATTTTTTAATTGTTTAATTTTTATTTATTTTTTATTTTTGTTTTTATTTATTTTTTATTTTTATTTCTTTTACTTATATTTTTATTTATTTATTTATTATTATTAATTTTATTACTTTTATTTATTTTACTTTTTCATTTTAGTTATTATTTATTTTATTTATATCATTTATCTATTTTAATTAATTTATTCATTTTTACTTATTTTTATTTATATAATTTATTTTCATTTATTCATTTTAATTTCATTTTTTTATTTTTATTTATTTCATTTATATTTATATCATTTATTTTCATTTATTCATTTTAATTTCATTTTTTTATTTTTATTTATTTCATTTATATTTATTTATTTATTTTCATTTATTTATCTTTATTTTTATATTTTTATATTTTAATTTTTATATCTTTATAAGTAGGTTTTTATTTTTTATAAATTTTTTTATTTCTCCCAATTTATTTTTATTTTTACTTTTATTTATCTTATTTAAATTTGTATTTACTCTTTTATTTTTGTTTATTTGTATCTATTTATTTGTATTGATATTTATTTATATATTTTTTATTCATTAATTTTTAATTAATTTAGTTTTGTTTTTTTATTTATATTTTTTATTTATTTTTTATCTATATTTTTATTCATTTTTTGTTTTATATATTTTTTATATCATTATTATATATCTCTTTATTTAGTTTAATTTATTTTTATTTGTCTGTTTTTATTTATTTTTTACTTTTATTTATTTTTATTAATTTTTAGTTTTTGATTTTAATATATTTTTATTTATATATGTATCTTTATTTATTTATATTTATATATTTATATTTTTATTTTTTTTTTTTTTTTTTTTATGATTTTCTTATTTATATTTATTTATTTTATAATTTTTTATTTATTTATTTTTACTTATATTTAGTTTATTTTATTTTTCGTTATTTACTTATTTATTTTTACTTAATTTTATTTTCTTATTTATAATTATTTATTTTTTTTATCTATACTAATTTATTTTTTATTTATTTTTAATTATATATCATTTATTGATATTTATTTATATTTATTTTTTTACATTTATTTTTCTTTATTTATTTTTTTATTGGTTTTTATTTATTTTTATTTTTATTTATTTGGTTATTTTATTAACCTATGTTCAGTTATCTTTATTGATTTTATGTATTAATTTTACTATTTTTTATTTATTTATATTTATTTATTTTTAATTATTTATATTTATTTATTTATCATTTATTCATTTTTTGTATATATTAATTTATTTTATTTATTTATTTATTTTTCATTTATATCTATATTCTTTTATTACCACTGTTATTTTTTTTAATTTTTTATTCTTTTAATATACTTTATTTCGTTTTATTTATTATAATTTTTTTATTTATTAATTTTTTTATTTTTTATTTATTTTATTTATTTTTATTTATTTTTATTCATTTATTTATTCTTCTTAATTTATTGAAATAACCAAATAAATAATTAAAAATAAGTAAATAAAAAGAAACACATAAAATAAAATAAAATAAATAAAAATAAATGTAAGTAAATAAATAGAAATAAATAAATAAATATCAATAAATAATAAATAAATATAAATAAACAACAAATAAATAAATATAAATAAAAGAAATAAATATTAATAAGAAACAAAACTGAGCAAAAATAAATAAATAAACAGAGAAAAATAAAATAAATGAAAATATATACATAAAAATAAATAAATGAAAAATAAGATAACATAAATAAAAATAAATAAAATTAATAAAAGTAATTAAACTTAAAAATAAAGTAAATGAAATAAGTAAAATTAAAATAAATAAATAAAAATAAATAATGATAAATAATTAAAAATAAAAAAGTAAATATGAAAATAAATAAATAAAAATACATAAATAAATAAAAATAAATAAATACAAATAGTATAAATAAAATAACTAAAAATAAAATAAATAAAAATATATAAAAAATAAAAAAATTAAAAACAATAAAAATAAATAGAAATAAATAAAAGTAAAAAACAAAAATAAATAAAACAAATAAAGAAAAACCAATAAGACTAAATTAAAAACAAATAATAATGAAATAAAAAATAAAAATAAATAAACAAGTATAAAAAATAAATTGATAAAAAAATTATTAAGAATAAATGAATAAATAAAAACAAAAAATTAATGAAAAAATAAATAAATATAAATACAAATAAATTAATAAAAATTAATTAGAATAATAATAAATAAAAAATAAGATAAATAAAAATAAAAATAAAAATGAATAATGATAAATACATTAAAAACATGAAAATAAATAAAAATATACTAATAAAGATATTAAAACTAAAATACAAAAAATATAAAAATGAAAATAAATAAAAATAAATAAATATATATAAAAATAAATAAAAGTAACAAAATAAATTAAAATAAATTGAAATTAATAAAATGAATGAAGGCAACAAATACAAATAAATAAATAAATAAAGATAAAGAACTAAAAATAAAAAAAATAAATAAAACATAAAAATAAAAATAAATAATTAAAATGACAAAAAAATGAAATTAAGTAAAAATATAAAAATCAAATTAAATAAATAAAAATTAATAAAATAAAAGAAAATAAAAATAAATAATAATGAATACATAAATAAAAATAAAAATAAAAGAAATAAAAAACAAAAAATAAATAAAAAGTTTAAATAAATAAAAATAAAATAATAAATAAATATAAGATAAAAAATAAATAAATAAAAAAATAATCAAAATAAATAAAAACAAATAAAAAATAAAAATTAAAAAAATAATAAATAATAAAGAAATAAATAAAAAATAGATAAATAAATAAATGAAAATTTAAAAAAAGGAAAAAAATAAATTAAATAATAAAAAATAAATAGATAAATAAACATTTAAATAATGAAAACAAACAAAAATATTGAAAAATTAGCAAATAGATTAAGAAAAAATAAATAAAGAAAGAAAAATAAAATAAATAAAAATATGTAAAATAGTTAAATTAAAATATATAAAATATTTAAAAATATAAACAATAAATAAACAAATAATTTATTGAAAATAAATAAATAAAAAAATTAGAAATATAAAAAAATAATAATAAAACCTAAAAATAAATAAAAAATTAAAAAAATTAAAAAAGATAAAAAATAAATATAAATATAAATAAAAAAATAAATAAAAAATAATTAAAACTTAAAGAAAATAAAAATATATAAATTGTTAACTAAAGATAATTTTATAAAAATAAAAATAAAATATATAATAATAAATAAAATAAAAAAAATAAATAAATAAATAGTTAAATAAAAATATATAAAATATTTAAAAATATAAACAATAAATAAACAAATAAATGATTGAAAATAGATAAATAAAAAAATAATTAGAAATATAAAAAAATAATAATAAAACCTAAAAATAAATAAAAAATAAAAAAAATTAAAAAAGATAAAAAATAAATATAAATATAAATAAAAAATAAATAAAAATAATTAAAACTTAAAGAAAATAAAAATATATAAATTGTTAACTAAAGATAATTTTATAAAAATAAAAAAACAAAATATATAATAATAAATAAAATAACAACAATAAATAAATAAATATATAAAAATGAATAAATAAATAGAATAAAAAAATATATAATGAATAAATAATTATAAATATATATAAATAAAGATAAATAAATGAACATAAATAAAAAGATATAAAATTAAATAATAATAAATAAAAATAAATGAAAATAAATGAAAAGAATTAATAATGAATAAAAATAATAACTTAAAATCAAAATGTAAAATGAGTATAAATAAATAAAAATAAACAAAATAAATAAAAGTAAATAAATTAAAATAAAAATAACTGAAAAAAGGAAAATTAAAATACATAAATAAAGTTTAATAAAAATAAATACAAAAAAATTTACAAGAATAAATAAAAAATAAAAATAAATTAAATTAATTTTATTTCTTTTACTTATATCTATTTTAACTTTACTTTTATTCACATTTTCCTCACTTTTTTAGTGTTTCCTAATAATTATTAAAATCTTATTTATATGATATTCGTTCTTTACCTCCAATTATTTTTTATATTTATTCCCATATCATTTGTTATTTTATATATTTTCTTATTTACTTTTCATTTTTTAAAAATTCAACGTATTTTTATCTGCTATTGTGCTTATATTTTTCTAACATTTATTCACATTTATTTTACATTTATTTTAATTAGTATTCATAATGTTTTTTATGAAAGTTATTTAGTAGAATTAAATCTAAAAATATATATGACTTATTATGATAAAAATACTTATTCAAAATAGTCGAATAACATTTGAAAACGTCAGTAAAAATTCAAATTTACGAATGTTCTGTTTTACTTATTCATTTCTTAATCAATTTTATTTATTTTTTATATCTACTTTAACTTTACTTTTATTCATATTTTCGCACTTTTTTAATGTTCTCTCAATGATCATTAAAATTTTATATCATGTTCGTTCTTTGTCTTCAATTATTTATTATATATTTATTCCCATGTCATTTGTTATTTTCTATATTTTTTTTTATTTACTTTTCGTTTCAGCAAAATTCTATGCATTTCTGTCTGTTTTTGTGCTTGTTTTTCTAACATTTATTCACATTTATTTGCATTTATTTTAATTAGTTTTTATGTTAGTTATGTATTTTAATGGTACATCTTTATTTAATCTTTAATATTATATTTAAATTTTTCAGCTTTATTTTTTTTTTTAATTTTCATCTTATTTCATTTCATATGTTTTGTTTTGATTTTATTTCCTTTTTCTGTTTAATTATTGTTATTGATTTTTGTTAATTTACTTATATCATAATTTCTTCATTGTAATTAAATGCTATTTTTCATTTGAATTAACAATAAAAATTACAAATACAAATATAAAACAACAATGGTAAATAATAATTAATTTTAAAAACTAGGTTATAAGAATAGGCTATATCAGAAAACGTTGATCTAAAACCAGTCATGAAAAAGAGGGCAAAATTCCCAAAAATATTGTATTCAAATCTAAATGTTTTTTTTTAGCTTCCCCTGTGTTATATTCATTTTCCTAATTTTAGGTGATTTTTGAAATTGATTTTTTTCATTTAAATATTGATTGTTTTTTACTGTTTTTTTAGATAAAACTCGGTTATGAGAATATATCTGTAAAAGTTAAATTAAATTCATTCATCATAAAGATGGCAAAATTCCCAAAAATACTCTATTCAAAATTTACATATTTTTTAAAACCTTTTTATGTTACATTCTTTTTCTTTTTTTAAGGTTATTTTCGGAAGTTGATTTTTTACTTAAATGTTGATAGTTTTTAACGTAGTTATTTTTTTATATAATTCTATTATAATAATATATCAGTAAACGATAAACTAAAATCATTCATCAAAAAGAGGGCAAATCTAATAAATATATCGTAATCATATACGTTTTGTATATAAAAATACTGTTAAAAACATTCAAGATTTCAGTCAAAAATCAATATAAAAAATCATTAAGAAAAGGGAAATAAATTAAATATTTAAAGTTAAAAGATTATTTCAATTTGAATACAATATTTTTTGGGAGTTTTGCCCTCTTTTTGATGACTGATTTTAGTTTAACGTTTACTGATATATTATTATAACAGAATTATATATAAAAACTCCATTAAAAAAACAATTAATATTTAAGTAAAAAACCAACTTCAAAAATCACCTAAAAAAAGGAAAAAGAATGTAACATAAAAAGTTTTTAAAAAATGTCAATTTTGAATACAATATTTTTCAAAATTTTGCCCTCTTTATGATGAATGAATTTAGGTTAACTTTTACAGATATATTTTTATAAACGAGTTTTATTTTAAAAACATTTAAAAACAATCAATGTTTAAATGAAAAAATCAATTTCAATAATCACCTAAAATAGAAAAATAAATATAGTGTATAGGAAGCTAAAAAAGAAACCATTTAAATTTGAATACAATATTTTTTGGGAATTTTGCCCTCTTTTTGATGACTGATTTCAGTTCAACGTTTACTGATATGTTCTTATTTACCATTGTTGTTTTATATTTGTATTTGTAAATTTTATTTTTAATTTAAATGACAAATACCATTTAATTACAATGATGAAAATTATGATACATGTAAATATAAAAGAAACAATAACAATAATTAAACAGAAGAAGGAAATAAAATCAAAACAAAAGATATGAAATGAAATCAGATGAAAATTAAAATAAACATAAAGCAAAAATTTTTTAAAAATAATACAAAAGATTAATACAAAAGATTATATTATTTTTTATTTTTTTTAAATTAAAACAAACATAAAGCAAAATCTAAAAATATACATGATTTATTATGACAAAAAACATGTTTCACAAATTCAGTACCTAAATTATGCAATGAAATAAAATTAAAGATAGTATACTTTTTGCATATAAAAATAATTTACTCTTTATGTTTTATTTTTTTATTTATTACTTTTACTAATTTATTTATATAATTATTTATATATTTTTATTTTATCTTATTTATTTTAAATTACATATTTTTGTTTTTATTTATTTTTTATTTACTTTAATATATTTATTTGTATTTATTTTGTTCATTTTAATGAATTAATTTTTTAATATGTTTTATTTATTTTATTTGTCTTCTATTATTTTTATTTATTTATTTTTATTTATATATTTTCCCTTATTTTATTTTTATTTATTTATTTATTCATTCATATTGTAAGGCTTAGTACTTGTTTTGCTTATGGAACAATTGTTTCCTTGTTGAGGGTGCACTCCTCTCCCGGTGGTGCTTGTTTTTTTTTTTTTTTTTTTTTTTAGAGTTTACGTCTGTTGCTTTCGTCGGCGCTCAGGACGTCAGTCAAGTTTGGGTAATCATCGAGTCAGGGTCCAGACAGCATAGCAGCATGGAGGTGTTTAACAGCAGGTAGTTGTTATCTGTTGGCCCCTACAGTATTCGAGGATGTGAACTTCGTTCGAGTTCGAGGATGAGTTGATGACTAACCCTAGTCGTCAGTGGAGAGGAGGCATTCCTCTGAGACAGCATCGACTCTGCTGTGAACATCTGTGTTTTGTGGAGATGTTCCTGTTTGCCGTCATGGGAGGGGTTTTGATGTCTCCACGGCATCAGTTTGATGGTCATCCTCGATGACCTTTGCTGGTCATCCTCTGTGACCTTTGTTAGTGGTCTTGACATCTTTGGGTAGATGTTCAGTTTTGCACTGTAGGAGGTTTGTGAATTATTATTAGAGATAATTATAAATTATGAATGAATTGGTATTTATGATAATTTGGATTATTGTTATTTGTGCTGCTTTCTCAGTTATTTGTGTATTTTTGGTCATACCATTATTTATGTTAATTGATGTTACTTGTAATCATTATGCTGTCTGTATTGTTTATTATTGTTTGATGTAGCTGGAATGTTGTTCACTTTTATATGGTATTTGTTACTTTTTGCTTGTGTGGTAATGTTTTATTTTAAAGTAACTAATTTTGCTACATCGTTGTTATTTGACTGACTCTTTGGTTGTGTGATGTGGTATATTTATTTATTAATTTTTACCAAACTTGACTCATTTGTAAATATGTACATATCTTAACGTTAATAAACTAGTATTAAGGTTATTTTGCTCGTTTTGTTGTTCCCCTTTCCCCGTTGTTGTCTCAGCTTCTGCCAGTCTTTCCAGTCCATTTCTCTGTAATTGATGATGGAACCTAATGAACCGAGGTTTGGTTCATAACAATATCTATTCAATTTTATTTAATTATTTACTATTTATTTATTTTTATACATTCTTATTTATTTTAGATATACAGTATGTTTATCTATTAATCTGCGTTTATTTATCATATATTTATCTTTATTTTTATTAATTCATTTACATTTATTTTATTTATTTATAATTATTTTTTTTTATTTTTATTCATTTAGTTATTTCGTTATTTTTAGTTATTTATTTTAATTTATTTGTATTAATTTTATTTATTAAGTTAAATTTTTTTATTTATATATGATTTATTGATTTTTTATTATTTATATTTATGTATTATTATGTAATTATTATTATTTATTTTGTAGTTATTTGTTTTATTTAAGTATTTATTTATTATTCATTTATTTTTATTTAATTATTTCTTATCATTATTTATTTTTAGTTATTCCTGTTAATTTATTTATATTTATTGATTTCTATGTATTGTTATTTATTTATTTTTATTTTTATCTATTTACTTTATTTAATTTTATTTATTTATTTTTGCTTTTTTGGGGGGTATTTTCTTCTTTACTTAATTATTTTTATTAATTTTTATTTATTTTATATAATATTTTTATATAATATTATTTAGTAAATATTTTTTATTTTTATTTATTTTTATTAAATATTTTTTATTTATTTATTTTTGTTCATATTTATTCATTATCATTTATTTATTTATTTTTATGTATTTTGAATCATTTATTTTTATTTTTATTTATTTTATTTATGAATTTATTTTTCATATTTTTATTTACTTATTATTTATTCTTTTATTTATATTTTTATTTATCAGTTTTTATTGATTTACTTTTATTTATTTTTTTATTTTTTATTTACATTTATTATATTTATTTGTAATTTTATTTTAATATATTATTATTTATTTAATATTATTTTTTTTTCATTTACTTATTTTCTAATATTTTTATTTACTATTATTTATTTGTATTTATTTATTTTTATTTAAATTTCTTCATTATTATTTTATTTTTATTTTTTATTTTTTATTTTTTATATGTATTATTTTATTTATTTTTATTTATATATTTATTTGTTTTTTATTTGTTTGTATTTGTTTATTTTTATTTATTTTATTTTCATCTTTTTTATTTATTTATTTAATTATTTTTTATATTTTTATATATTTTCATTTATTTTATTTTTATTTACTTTACTATTATTTATTCATTTGTTTATATCTTTTTAGTAATTTATTTTTATTTATTTTTATTTATTTATTTATTCGTTTTTATTTATGTATGGTATTTTTCTTTATTTATTCTAATTTATTTTTATTTATTTATTTTATTTATTTTTGTTTATTTATGATTATTTATTTATTAATTTGTATTTCTTTTTATTTATTTATTTATTTATTTTCATTTATTTCTTTTTTATTATTTTATTTTATTTATTTTCATTTATTTTTTTAAATTTTATGTTTATTTAATTGTTTTATATGTATCTGTTGATTTATTTATTAGTATTTATGTATATTTAATTAATTAATTAGTTAATATATTTATTTTTTTTTATTTTTTTCATTTATTTTTTTATGTTTATTTATTTCTTATCAATTTATTTTTTTCCTCATTTTTTATTGGTTTTTCTTTTATTTATATATTTATCTTTATTTTATTTATTTATTTATTTTTAATTTTTTATTTTCTATTTTTTATTTATTTTTTATTTTATTTTTATTTATTTTTTTTTGTTTAAAAAGAGGGCAAAACTACGAAAAATATCGTACTCAAATAGTTTTTGTTTTTTGCTCCTTACATGTTTCATTTATTTTCCTTTTTTTAATGATTTTTAAATAGATTTTTGTCTTAAATCTTGAATGTTTTTAACGGTATTTTTCTATACAAAAGTATATGATTTTTAATTTTATTTTATTGCATTATTTAGGTACTGAATTCGTGAAATATTTTTTATCATAATAAATCATGTATATTTTTAGATTTAATTCTACTAAATAAAATTCTGTTAAAATAAATTATACCAGATATAAAAAAATAAAATTTAAGATATATGAAATTTTAATAATAATAATAATAATAATAATAATAATAATAATAATAATAATAATAATAATAATAATAATAATAATAATAATGTAGAAAAATATGCATTATCACTGCGGCATCAGTATTAAAGTGCTTTACATATGTAATTACTTAATTAGTCAATTTTAAAATTAACGTAATTTTTATAAATAGCTTTTTTCGTCAAGTCCTTGTTAATGATTATTGCCGCAAACAAACCACCAATTTTACATATAAATTAATGCGGAAAATGTTTTCTTGGTTTACTGAGTGACCGCTGCTCTTAGGTCGACTGAGAAACACTTGTTAAGGAGCAACTGCGGTGGTGGAAGGGTAGGAGCAGCAGACACGGACAAAAAGTGACGGAGAATCGGCTGTACCCGTCAAGAACCAACAACAGTAGTCTTCAGTAAAAGTTCCAGTCATACTTACAGTGGATTACACTTTGAAGTGATTTAGTGACCTACGGGTTTCCAGTCATACTTACCGTGGATTACACTTTGAAGTGATTTAGTGACCTACGGGTTTCCAGTCATACTTACCGTGGATTACACTTTGAAGTGATTTAGTGACCTACGGGTTTCCAGTCATACTTACCGTGGATTACACTTTGAAGTGATTTTGACCATTATCATTTCATTACGGTCATGTGTTACGCAAATATGGAATAATTCCATCAAGTTACCATTGGACTCGGACCTGCCAAAGGGGAACCCGCTGACCTATCTCCGAAATCACTATAAACAAGGTGAGAGAAAAGCTATTTTTCTTTGTTTTTTAAAACTGTCCAGACCTTAACTTTTATTCCTGCAGCTTTAATCGATGTTTATGTGATAAGTGTGTTATTACCTATACTTACCCTAAATATACGTATCTTACCTATACTTACCTTACACATACGTGAATTGCATACTTATTCATACTTCTAGTTACTTTGTTTATTTGTTTCATCAGTCAATCTACTATTTGGTTTTGTTGAGTTCTGTTTGTTTTTTACTCGTTTTGACGTTTTGTTTACTGGGATAGAAATATACTTTACATTTTACTTGTTGGGCTGTTATTTCATTGGGGTAGTTGCGTCCGATTCTGTTCATACATGAAATCTTAAGATTTCTTCTTGTACACTATTTCTTTCGGATTCATTTTATTGGCCTCCGGATGATGCAGCCCAAGTACTCTCACTTCCTATCCTTATGGTTCACGTCAAGTGTTTATTTAGCATTCAGAAGTTGGTTTTTGTGGTTCGATTATATACATTACAATTAAATTCATTGTAACTTATACTTTGTTATTTAATGTATCCCATTTTAACCTATAAATTTAATAAGTTACCATATCATTAAAATCTGTATAAGTCTCATTTTTACACAAATAATAATAATAATAATAATAATAATAATAATAATAATAATAATAATAATAATAATAATAATAATAATAATAAGAATAATTTAAAAATCATTAACAAAGGAAAATAAATGATATATGTAAAAAGTAAAAAAAAATAATTCAATTTGATTAAGATATTTTTCGTAGTTTTGCCCTGTTTTTGATGAATGATTTTTGTTTACCGTTTACGGATATAGTATTATAACAAAGTTTTTTAAAAAAATCTCCGTTAAAAAACAATCAAGATGTGTGTCACTTGTTATTGGAGATGTGCCTGTGTCACCTGCTATTTGAGATGTGTCTGTCACTTGCTATTGGGGATGTGTCTGTCACTTGCTATTGGAGATGTGTCTGTGTCAATTGCTACTTGAGATGTGTCTGTGTCACTTGCTGTTTGAGATGTGTCTATGTCACTTGCTGTTTGACATGTGTCTGTGTCACTTGCTGTTTGACATGTGTCTGTGTCACTTGCTGTTTGACATGTGTCTGTGTCACTTGCTGTTTGACATGTGTCTGTGGCACTGCATATTCATATTTCTGTATATTGAAATTTAATTGGCAGCAGTTTCTCCAAAAACTGGAGCATCACTATTGAAGCGTTCGTCAGACTGTGAGATTGATGAGACATTAGGATTGCTTTTTGGATTTATTTGTATGAAACCTTCATTGATACTCGTCAATGACAATAGTGAAACGATGAAAATGATAGAAAAGTAGAAAAGTAGCCTAGGGCGAGCGAACATACTGGGTAGGCGCAAAATTATTACTGATAATAAAACATTGAAAAACAACCCTGATTATTACAGCAAATTGTGTTCTTGGAATAAAGTATGAAGTCATATGTAAATTGTACACCTTTAAAGGAAACTAAATGAAATTTACCAAAAATAAACAACTTTTATGTGTTACCGTGACAGGCCACCAGGGCAGCGCTATGATTTTGTTAACATCCACTCATTGCAAATGGGTGACAGCCTCACTGCCGACGTATCGTAAGCAATTTTTCGTAGGTGTGTTATTTATAATAAAATATTGAAAACAAGCCGAATTATCACTCTGTTATCACAAACTTACGAAAAATTGCCTACGATACGTCGGCAGTTAGGCTGTCAGCCATTTGCAATGAATGGATGTAAACAAAATCATAGCGTTGTTTATTTATGGTAAATTTCATTTAGTTTCATTTAATGGTGAGTGTAAATTTACATAGGATTTCATGCTTTATTCCAGTATACTCTCACAATATTGTATTGCATGCACAGAATCATACACTTTTCCCTACAAAATCACTGTAAAATATTTTTCAGTAAATGTATGATGATACATACTAAAATAGTTTTTTCCACAAAATATCCTTGTAAAATAGGGGTGCTTCTTATACGCGGCAAATACGGTATTTGTTTGTCTGAATTAGAGTGTAAGGCAGTGGTTTTCACACTGTGGGCCATGGCCCACTGGGTTTTTGCCACGGACTTCTTAAGAATAGTATTTAAAAAAATGAAAAATCATTTACAGTAAATGCAGCCCAGTGCTTTCTTTCGTAAATGAAAACGTATGACTAATAAAGTGTTCTGAAAAATAATTCCATAAAAAAAATGTAAAACTAACAAAGTGTTCTGAAAATGTTGTTTAATCATTCTGTTACCATCAATACACAGTTCTGAAGGGCAGTGGGCTGTGAGTATTTAGGGATGGCAAAAATGGGCCATGGGCACAAAAAGGTTGAAAACCACTGGTGTAGGGGAAGCGATGTGTACGCACATGAGAAACGAAATCTCACCATTTATCACTGACACTGTATATTTATGGGTTAAGCAGTTTTCCATATGCATTATTCTACAGCGCATTGAATATGAGAACATTACGTCAACAACAGAGCAGTTGTAGGAACGTTAGTGGAATTTGATGTACAGGAATACAACCTTTATGCCTACATAGACACGAAACTCAGTAAATGTTTTTCCCTCCTAAACCAAATCGTAAAAGGAGATCTCTCTCTCTCTCTCTCTCTCTCTCTCTCTCTCTCTCTCTCTCTCTCTCTCTCTTGTGAACAAGAGACTCCTGGCCCATACCCTGTAGTTTATCGTCAAAGAGATGAGGAAGGGCAGCTTCCCGCCACCGTAACCTATATTGCCGCTCGTGAGAGTCTGAACGCCATCCATTAATTTACAACTACAGGGTTGATGCAGTAAGACTGGGTTTGTAAAAAAAAAAGTTGTTTTTTTTTTACTTGCATCCAATTTCTCCATTTTTTAAGACCTTACAGTTACTATAGACTTGTGATTTTAGTTAAGATTCACAACTTCCTTCTAGATTAGAGGAATTAGATGAATAATGGAAATAAGGATTTTTTTTTTCCTACTTATTTTAATATGGTTTTGTCTTCTTTTACTGCTGTATATATATTAAGGTAGAGCAATTTTCTTTTGATATTAGGATATGTAACAACATGTTTGATACTGAACACGTTGTGCCCTACATACTTTTAAGGAACTGTTGCCAATCGTACAGTTTTCATACCTCTGAATCTGATACATGTATGATACAAGTTTCAGTTGAACATATTTGATACTGAACACGTATATGTCTTGTATCATACATACTGTAGTTTTAATGAACTGTTGCCAATCATACAGTTTTCATACCTCTCTTCTTGTTCAAATGCATTGAAATTGAAATAAATTACCCTAGTACCTCATGGTTTCAAGATATGATTGAAAAATAACAGTAAAACTTGTTTGATCATTGAAAATTTCAATGTTCAGATGTGAAATATTGACATTCTAATGACGTAAATGTAGTCATGTACCCAAAACACTCATAATCTCAGGTGGGTGATGGTTGAGACACCATTAATTTTCATTACTTTACATAGTTTTCATTTTCATACTAATAGATTTTTCTTTCCAGTGTTAAATTGCCTTGTTAGCTAACTCTAGGCATAATATACAGTAAGCACAGTTAGCAATTTTTTATAATTTAGGAAGCAGTAGAATGTGAAAAAATTTTTTAAACTAAAAAAAAAAGTTGGCCTTTTTTCGGCTGTACTTTCTTGCGAAAAGTTTTTTCCGAAAAAAACAATTCGGTGTTGCAGCTGTTTTTGCTGCTGCTGCTGCTACCGCGCGCGCGCGCGCGTGTGTGTGTGTGTGTGCGCGCGCGTATGTGTATATACTACCCCGGTCGTCAAGAGGAACAAGGAATTTAAACAGCAGCTCCGAAGAAAGCTACATCCGCGTGGCAGATCCCCGATGCTTGTATGTATTCTTTTATGTGATTTCTCGTTTGTGTAGGAGGGAGACGATATTGGGTTGGGGTTTGCGATTTCCTTACTTTTTATTTGCACAGGGCTTCTTTTTCTTCAGCGACAGTCCTTTTATTTTTTGCTTTGCATGTTTATAAACAGACCAACGGAGTCAGACTAAATTGCAAAGAGCAACTAGAGGACATTTTACACGCGTTCATCAAAGAGATTCTTGTACGACTGAGAAATGTCCTAGTTGTAACGGCTAAAAGCAGTTTAGCAAAGCTTAGTACATTATGCATAAGACCCACACGCCATTGCTTGCCAAAGGACTGGTAATTTTAATAGCAGTCATACACTAGCCACTTCAAAGCCGTTCAGATTCTGAGAGGAAACGTGCTAGCTATATAGACATTTGTGTCTTTCGTGATAATTTACGTACCAATACAACAACTGGCGCAGAATGCCAAACAAGTATATCTCTCATTTTATTTTCTTTTCCTTTAAGTTACCTATGTGGCTCCTTGGTGTTTATCACTTCTTTGGAAATAAACCTGAGAAGTACGATTCCAAGTTAGTGAAATTGTGGAGTGTGAGAAAGTAGCTCACCAATAAGTTTAAATTAGCAGATACCATTATATAGAAACGATTGACCTGGTGTGACCTATGTTTTTCTTCCCACTTAGGTTACCCGCCGGGCCAGAAATCACCAGCCAAGTTCAATCTTTCTAAGGAGGAAAAGGAAGTGGTTGTGGTCGAGAAATGTCGTTACCCTCTTGAATAACTCCGTCTAATATTTGATTGCTGTTTCATGTTGAGCGTGTATACAGCATTCAACTAGTTTCCTATGTCCGTAAACAGGCCAGAGTTTTTGGGACTTTTTCTCTGATTCCACTGAAGAAGGATCAATTCACCACAGATGAAGAGAGCTCCAGCGTTGAGGATACTTTTTATATTCTCTTTGTTTGAATAGTTATTACAATACTAAAATTAAATTAAGATTATTTGTGCCTTAGTTTTTCGTTGCTGTCGCCTGTGATGACACCTTGACTTACTGTAGGTTATATCATAACCTCTTTTCCATGGCTTTCCAGGGCCTTGGGATTCGGTTCTTATTCTTGAATGATACACTCCAGCATGCTTCTTCTTCTTCTTTTTGAATCATTTGATTGTAATATTTTTTGGTGTTATTCCAATCTTAACTCAGTTTTGTGGTTTCATAAATTTTCAACTGCGCCTCAATCCCCGTCGCCTTTCTCATTTTTTTGTACATAAGTATTCGGCTCTGTAGAAGAATGAGAGTAAGGTCCATGCCAGTAGAAGTATCAGTGTGCGAAAGCATCACATGCACCCCAATATTTTAGAGCTAATGAAAAATGAGTAAAAATGGCATAGGAATGTATTTTAATAGTACATTTTAAAGTGCTTTCATTCATTCATGCTATTCTCAGCTTTTGTGATTCCATAATGTGTCCTGCAAGTGACAGGACAACTTTGGCTTATGTGTCTGTAAGCGTGCTCGTACACACATTCACATATATGTTACACTTACAGATTAAACATTTCTTTAGAAATGCTACGTAACGTGCTGTGCGGCCTATCTTCAGGAAACGTGGTAAGTAGCAACCCTGTCTCTCTTGGACTCAACCCGCACATCTCTCTCTCTCTGGTACTCAACACACACATCTCTCAAAATGGATATTCTAAGGAAACACAATCTTTCCTACATAAATAGATTTATTATCAAACAAAACCCAACAAGTAATGAATTAACAAAAAGAAAATTAAAATGCATAATAAATGAATTACCAAGTCAAAATAGTCTAATTCAAGATTTAACCTTATTCTGGCTAAACGCCTTTTCACTCAAAACTCCCACACACTCCATCTTAGACATTATTCGTCTAGTCTTGAAGTCAACCACATTGAAACAACCACTAACTGCAAAGATTGCAGTGTTCTTTCTCTATCACCACAGCATCCACAGTATCCCCACAGACATCACCACAGACATCTGTTGAGAATTAAACAAACCATAATCTCCCACAAATACAGTACACAAGCATATGACATAATAATGAAAATCTAAAATGCATGGTTAATCAATGTCAAATCAGAACACAATAAAATATAATATTAAAGTGACATAAATGCCTATGTCCAATTCTCCCCACAAATTCATAAGTGTCTTGGATATGGTAAATTCACTAGTTCAGAGTCCACACAGAAAAAAGAGAAGTCTGGATTTACCTTAACTGCCGGTATCGGAGCACACAAAGCCACGTCTGGATGATATCGCTCTTGGCTAGATAATAATCAATCAGACCTAACTTTTGGCACAATTAGACACACAATCTCCATTTTTCTAACGCACAAACTTACGTACTTGCATACCAACTCAGTCGGCTGCCTCACATACCAGCTTCAATATTGCGTGTTCACTGAGCCAAAACTGCTGAAGCAATTGAAACATCTGCTGACTGCAGTGATTTGCATCTATGTCACCGTCCCGAGTACCACTCTGTAGCTCTCTTTCGCTTCATCACACTATGACTGAATATACACAGTAAATCTAAAACGAAACATATTTCCCCATATATATACATTTACACTGAACATTTGCAATGGAGTAAAATTCTGTCAGTAAGCAAAATTTCGACGAGAAAAATATTCATCAAACGAAAATTCGACTTTAACAAGCAAAATATCTTTTTCAAATACTATTGAGCAAAATAGGCTATCTCTTTTTCAAATATATTCGTCTGCAGCCAGCCGAATCAGGTCACCAACAAACAAAACATGGCCTTTAGCAAATACAACATGGCCTGTTACAAATAACAGGACAAAACAGGAGCGTCTCGTTTTCTTTCTCTACAGGAACGCGATTTCAACCATACAATATTTCCGTCTGTTTCTCCCTAAGCATTGTTGTCTTAATGTATGTACAATCACCACTACTTGCATTGTCATGCAAGCATTCTAATCATGTACTCATAATGTTCCAACGAATCTTTTGTATCAATCTTCTGTATCAAACTGTATGTGTGTTTCTGTTTGTGAAGATGCCAAATGTCTCTCCATTTCACATATATTATGCTACTGCATTGTATCCATTAATCTGTCTCTGAATCTCATGCAATTGGCCATGTGTAGAACTTCCTGGATTTTCCATTGATATATATTTCATCACTGAATGTTAATTATGTCTCATTTGATATCGCCATCTGTTTGTCTACCTGACAAACACAGATGCTGGCTACCAAGGATCAGCTGCCGTCATCCTTCAGCCCTCGAGAGCTGACATCACCCTTACAGTCCACCCTTCAGGGAAAAACTCGGCAAGACAATTTTATCCCCTGCGTTCAAACAATGACAATAGACACGCTAAATGGCAACGCCGTTTTTTTTTGTTTATGTAGTAGAAACTGTTGAAAATATGAATGAATCTTCTGTATCAAACTGTATGTGTGTTTCTGTTTGTGAAGACGCCAAATGTCTCTCTGTCTCAACATTGTATCCATTAATCTGCGAATCTTATTGGAATTGGAAACGTTTTAATTATGTCTCTTGATATCTTACCTGTTAGTATATATTCACATAAATCTGATTATTTCAAAAGAAACAAAATGACCTGACAAAGAAACAAAATGACCTGACAAAAAAAAGTTTACGAACAAACTACAAGGTGATTCATGGTTTTATACGTGATTTTTATTATTATATAAGACGTTGTATCAGAGGGAAATTACGTAACGTAATATTATCATACACTTGCGTTTGGCTCTTGAGACTGGCGTAGGAAATAGAGGAGGAGGGACGGGAGTTGGGGGTGCGTGAAGAGGGAGGAGTTGTTAGTAAGGTAGAGACGATGAACTGTCGAAGCATGTATAGCTCCGTTAACGATTTTTCCCCCAACCTAAACCTTTTGAAGCTAGTTCTGATTTCCCATTAAAACTATAAGTAATGTAGCTACAACGACTGAAAATAGTGTGTTAATTCCGTCAAACTTTATAATAAAAGTGTAGTTTTCTTATTCAATATCTTAACAGTGGTTTGCATTAGGATAAATTCAGTTGTCGAATACCATAACCTTGACCAGTCACGTTCAAATGTTCCTGAACACAATTAGCTACATTAGAGTTCAAATATTTACATATCCTCTAGTCTACGCTGAAAATTCCGCCAAAATTGCGTAATTCAATCGAACAGCGAAGGAAAAGTAGTTATATCTTGAACAGCCAACCGTTCTGTATATCGTTATCAGAAAAGAATCAAAATTTTTGGTGAGAATAAGGATGAATAAAATTATTGGAAATACTGAATTCCCAACAGATACACAGGAGTTTGGAGATGATACTAATGCAAGGACAGATATTTGAATTAATAAAAAAAATTCATGAAATGCATCGGCGATCCTGATAGGAATTCTATTTTTAGACATACTTTGTAGCAGTTGTCGGATAACATTTTTTAGAGCTCATTCGTTGTGGCCAAGAATATAGGATGTTTACCCAAGAAGAAGAGCCAACAGAGGTCGGCTAAGAAAGAAGTTTCCTTTCCACCGACTGCTGCTGAGATCACTTGGACAACTTTTCATATGGAGTTATTTTTACAGTTAACAATCTTATTATGCCACAGTTTTAATCATAATTTATCAGCCACTTACTGTTGCTAAACGCTCTTTTACTTTCAAATTATACTTACTTAATATTCTTTGTAGCATGGATACTGGGATATAGAATGCATACCTTTTTTGTTTATCATATACAAAAATTCTATAGTAGCCTATAATAAAATAAGCTTTGTCTATTTTCACTGTTGCACGCAAATTTCATATGTCTTTAGTTCTTGGCTAAGACAAAATAAATATCCTTTTAAATACGAAAAAATCATTAAAAACAATATGTTATTCACATAAATTATATATATGTATATATATATATATATATATATATATATATATATATATATATATATATATATATATATATATATATTATATATATATATTACATATACTGTATATATATATATATATATATATATATATATATATATATATATTATATATATACGTGCATATGTATATATATAGTATATGATATATATATTTATATGATACATATATATATATATATATATATATATATATATATATATATATATATATATATATATATATATATATATATATATATATATATATATATATATATTGTCAGTATGTGTTTAATTTAACGTAAATTAATTTGTTTTGAATAAGCCACTTTGGCAGTAATTATTCTTTTGGAACGTAATGACCCTGTTTCCTCCTCCCCGACATTTCTGACTTGTTGTTTAGTTTTAATTTCAATGAGCTTGTTTTATTTTCACGTTTGGTTTTGGCTTCTCATCCGGAGCTGTATTCGGCGCTGTCTCACGAGGACTGAGAGAGTTGTTTTCTGGACCTTTAGCATTGTGTGGGCCTGCCTTATTCTTGATTGATTTTGAATTATCTCTGGATTACGATACTTGCCTTTCATCAGTTGCTGCTGCTTTGGGAGATTGATTTATTCTTCAGTCTACGCCCTTGGTCCAGTAACACTGCCAAGGGGACCTCTCTGCCAACTGGTAAGGTGTGATTGCCTGTCGGACGGCCGTGTCCGTTGATCGTCTTGCGACGTTAAAGTGATTCTATCTTCTGTCTACGCCCTTGGTTCAGTAATACTGCCTGGGGACCTCTCTCACGTTTGGTAAGGTCTCGAGAATATATATTATGCCCCTCGACCCGTGATTTGAAGGCTGCGTTTGCCTCTTCTACTGTTTACAGCTCTCTTAAAGGAAGCAATTTTTTTTTTTTTTTTATAAACATTTAGTCTGTATTAAGTTAGGTTATTCTGACTTTTCGACATCCTATTACTTTCAGGGCCCTCTCTTTAAAGTGTAATTGTATAGTCTATCTTAATTTGGTGTAAGAGTGTTTGTTATTCGATGTTTTCAGTGTGTGGTTGATTTTTGTGTTCATTTAATCTATTTTGTAAGAGGCTCAGTGGTCATTTCTTTCTAAAAAGTTTGTATTAAATATTAAGGTTTTATTTTCAGCTTTTACTTATCCTCCTTGATTCCATCTCTGTACACTCTGTTGCGGCCATTCCACCTATTGTGGACTTGGTCGTTAGTGACTTTGTTTGTATTTTAAGAGACTTGTGTATGTTTGATGGGCGTGGGCCCATAACATTTGGCGACCTTTTGCCAGGATTAGTCGGATCCTGTAGTCACTAGAGTGTATAGAGTGGATTCTTGGGGTGTTTTTGCAGTAATACCTTCTCTCCTATATTTTTGTGTTGATCGGTGTTTATAATTTTTTTTTTTTCTTGACCGTGGTAGGATATTCGTGTGGTTATTGGTGTTCAGTGTATTGGTCTGTTTTTGGGTATATTTTGTGAGATACATTTATATATTTACTTGTGTGTAATTAATTTACTATGGCTGATTTGAATATCCCGGAGCTCTTGAGTGGAGAGGGGTGGCAGGACAGGTTGGCAGAATTGAATAAGCCTGATTTAGAGTGTGTAGCAGAATTTTTTGAAATTGAAAATCCTGGGTCTGTTAGGAAGGGCTTGTTGCTTCTTAATGTTTATGAAAAGGTTAAGGTGATGAAGGCAGAAGGTAAACCAGAGACTAGGCAGGTGGAGGAAGCGGTGTCAGTAGAAATTTTAGATAGGCAGATTCAGTTGAAAAGAATGGAAATAGATCTCCAAAGGTTGAAGGCTGAGAGAGAGAGAGAGAGAGAGGCAGCACGAACTTGCTATGCAAGCAGTGAGTAATAGGGGTTCTTCTTCTTCCCAACATAATGTGTCTGCAATGCCTTGTATTAATCTAACTGAAGCTCTAAAGTTAGTCCCAAATTTTCAGGAAGTTAACGTGGCAGAGTTTTTGTTTCTTTTGAGAGAATAGCTTCTAGGTTGGAATGGCCAAAAGAGTATTGGACCACTCTTATTCAGAGTAAATTGTTAGGTAAGGCCCAGAAAGTTTACGTTACCTTGGACGAAGATCTGTCTTCAGATTATGATTCTGTAAAGGCCATAGTTTTGAAGGCTTACGAGTTGGTACCGGAAGCTTACCGACAACGCTTCCGTAATTTACAGAAGGAAAGAGGGCAGACTTTTGTAGAGTTCGCCAGGGCTAAAGAGCAATTTGCTGGCGACTGGTTAAAGTCTAAGGAGGTGACAGACTTTGAGAAATTAAAAGAATTGATTTTGGTTGAGGAGTTTAAAAGGTCCGTGCCTAATGAGGTGAAGGTACACCTCGAAGAGTTAAAATTAGAAACTTTACAGGAGGTGGCAATTGCAAGTGATGAGTACCTCCTCTCTCATAAAAATGTGATAGGGGAAGTACACAGAAATGAGAAATCTGGTTGGGTGAGAGTTAACAGGAGTAGTAATCAGAACAGGTATAATAGGCCTAATGTTAATTATGGTTCTCGTACTACTCCTGTTAACAGCTATAATAGGCAGACCACAGATAACCCGGAGAAGTTGAGAACTTTGACTTGTTTCTTCTGTCATAAGAAGGGACACGTCAAGAGCATGTGTTATGCATTTAAAAGGTCACAAAGGACCGAAAGACGACCGGTAATGGCCATTCGTAGGAATGAGAACGAGTCAGTGGCTGAGAACTCTAATAATCAATGACTAGGCAATAAGTCACTGGCTCCTTTTCAGAAATTTTTGTCTGATGGTTTTGTTCGCTCTGGGAATTCGACTGAGCAAAGAAAGGTTAAAATTTTGCGTGACACTGGGGCTGCTCAGTCTTTAATTCTCAGAGAATCCTTACCTATTGATTGGGAATGTTCAAATAAGGAATATGTTTTGTTAAGTGGTTTTCCAGATACGGTCAGGTCTTACCCGGTTGAGAGTTTTTATTTATCATGCCCGTCTTTTTCAGGTTATTTAAAACTGGCCATTATTGATAAATTTCCTATTAAAGATGTGGATTTGGTGTTGGGAATGATGTCGCCTAATAAATAAAACTTTCCCTATTGTATTAAGTTCCGGTAATGAAACATCTGTAGTCACTCGATCGAAGGCTAGTAGTGTTGACTCGGCCGAGTCGGTAGTTGATGTTGATTTGAGTAGTTTAGATCGTAGTGATAGCTTACTTATAGATAGTGGTGTGTTGGATAATAAACTTAATTGGACTACTAAAGAACTTATTTCAGCTCAGAAAGCAGATTTTAAAGACCTGCCAGTTGAGTCTGGCGAAATTACGGATTTAACTGTCCCTCGATTTACGATAGTTAATAATATTTTGTATAGAATAAGTAGACCTTTTGATGCCATTAACACAGGTTGTGAAATTGTTAAACAGATTGTGGTTCCTTTTGTTTATCGAAAGGAGTTAATGACATTGGCTCATGAAAATGGTTTGGCTGGTCATTTTGGTGTTTTTAAAACCACTCGTAAATTGTGTGAAAATTATTTTTGGCCTAAGATGAAAGATGATGTTAAAAAATTTGTAAATAGTTGTGATGCATGTCAAAAGGTCGGGAAGCCTAATCAACCAATTCCAAAGGCACCATTACATCCTATTCCTGTTGTTTCTGAACCGTTCAGAGAGGTAATTATTGACGTGGTTGGTCCTCTGCCGAAAACTCGTAGTGGCAATCAGTATATTTTAACAATTATGGATAGGATGTCTCGATATCCTGAGGCAATACCACTACGAAATGTAAAATCTGTTAAAATTGTTGAAGTATTAATTGAATTTTTCACCAGGTTCGGAATGCCCAAAGTAATTCAGTCCGATTGTGGGTCTAATTTTCTGAGTAAATTATTTAGGGAGAAGATGGCTGAATTAAAAATTAAACATGTGACTTCTTCTCCGTACCACCCTGAAAGTCAAGGTGTTTTGGAACGATTTCATCAAACCATGAAGTCTATGATAAAAAAGTATTGTTTGGTTAATGGTTCTGAATGGGATAAGGAACTACCTTATTTATTATTTGCATTTCGGTCAGTGCCGAGTCAGTCTTTAGGATTTTCACCGTTCAGCCTTATTTTTGGTCATTGTGTGCGTGGTCCATTGGATGTGGTTCGTGAATCTTGGGAGGGGGACGCCCCTGATATGAATTTATTAGATTATGTTAGTAATTTGGGTGATAAATTAACGAAGGCTTGGAAGTTTGCTGGTGAAAATTTATTGTGTAGCCAAAAGAAAATGAAATACTTTTTTGACCGAAAGACTAAGGAGCGTAATTTTGTAGTGGGTGATAATGTATTGGTATTGCTTCCCATTCCAGGAAACCCTTTAAAAGCTTCATTTTCAGGACCGTGGAAAATTTTAAAGAAAGTAAGTGATGTTAATTATTTAGTTGAAACTCCTGAAAGGAGGAGACCCTACCAGTTGTGAAACATAAATATGTTAAAAGCGTATAAAGGTCGTGACAAAGTTATTCCCGTGGCATTAGTTGGTGATACTACAAAGTGTAATGATATTAATTCCTTTTCTTTTCCAGACGTGAGTAATTTTGATGATGATTGTTTTGATGGTGCCGAATGGCTAATGATAATGAAACATTCTTTAGAAAATTTTTCAGAAATGGTTTCACATTTGAATTCAGTAGAATAGGGATCTTTGAAAAAGTTAGTTTTTAGTTAAGGATTTATTTTCGGATGTTCCAGGACAGACCACTGTCCTTGAACATGATGTGGATGTGGGTAACGCAACTCCGGTAAAACAATCCCCTTACAGGTTAAATCCATTTAAAAATGATGTTGTGGATAAAGAGGTTGATTATATGTTACGACACGGGCTGATCGAACCCAGCAACAGTCCGTGGTCTTCACCTGTTGTTTTGGTAAAGAAACAGGATGGTCAATTCAGGCTTTGTTTTGATTACCGCAAAGTCAACGAGGTCACAAAGCCTGATAGTTATCCTTTACCCAGGATAGAGGACTGTATTGACAGGATAGGGAATTCAAAATATATAACTAAATTTGATTTGTTAAAGGGGTATTGGCAAGTTCCGCTGTCCAAACGGGCACGGGATTTGTCAGCGTTTGTAACGCAGCGAGGACTCTACCAATGTAAAGTAATGCCTTTTGGGATGAAGAATGCCGCTGCAACCTTTCAAAGGTTAATGAATACTTTGGTCCAAGGTTTAGAGGGGTGTGTTGTTTATATTGATGATATTGTAATTTATAGTGATGACTGGGACACCCATCTTAAACGTATTAAGGCTTTATTTCAGGTACTTAGAAAGCTGGTTTGGTTATAAACCTAAAAAAGAGTGAGTTTGCCAAAGCAAAGGTTGTATATTTGGGTCACGAAGTAGGATTTGGGAAAGTGGCTCCGAAACAGGCAAACGTAGACTCTATTAGACATATTGAAATACCGAAGTGTCGCAGGGATGTCAGAAAATTCCTTGGTTTAGTAGGGTATTACCGTAGATTTGTTAAGAATTTTTCTGATATCGCTGAGCCCTGACTAATTTATTACGTAAGAATGTGACTTTTGTATGGACTAATGATGCCCAAAATGCCTTTGAAAAGTTAAAGCAGGTCCTAATGAATTTCCCTATTTTGAAAGCTCCTGATTTTGATGTTCCTTTTTCGCTTGCTACTGATGCGAGTGATGTTGGGGTTGGAGCAGTTTTGTTGCAGGAAGATGCTCATGGAGTATCTCATCCTGTTGCCTTTTCTCCAAAAAGTTATCCCGGCACAACGGAAATACTCGACTGTAGAGAAAGAGACTTTGGGATTAATTTTAGCTGTAAATCATTTTCAGGTGTATTTATCCTCTACAGGGACTCCGATTAAAATATTAACGGATCATAATCCGTTGGTTTTCTTGAACAGGTTTAGGAATAAAAATCAACGGTTGATGCGTTGGAGCCTCCTGCTCCAGGAATGGAATTTTAGCTTTTCACACATTCCAGGCAAAAGTAATGTTGTCGCTGATGCGCTGTCACGCATCAGTGACTGATCGATAGGTTGATTTGAGAAAAACCTTTTTGTTCTTCGTAAAGTTGTTTTGTATATACTTATATTAATTGATTTGATTAATCCTATAAATTTATTGAATTTACAGGTTTCTAGGTGTGTTGTAATAATGTTGTGTCAGGTGTTTTTGTGTATGAAATAATTTAGGATTAAGTACTTAAGATTAAGATGTTAAATGTCGTGATTTGCAGGTTTTTCTTCGGTGTCGTCTTTGATTAAGAGTGGTTAGGGGTACTTTTGATTTCTGTTTACTTTAGTATGTGTTATTGGTGGAGGCTTATTTTAAGGTGTTACCATTGTCTTGTGTATGTCCAGGTTAATTTTAAGGTGTTACCATTGTCTTGTATATGTCCATTAATGATGTGTGCATTTAAGGCCCAAACCCGTTTAGTGTGAGGACGCTCTCTGAAGTGTAGAGGCACTAAAACTGAGTGAAGAAGTGAAGTGAAAAGACGCTCTTTGAAACTCGGTGAGTTGCAAAAACAAATAGTGTTGAGTAAGGACGCTCTCTGGAGTGAAAAGAGGCATTATTGGAAGGTGTTGTGAAGGGCCACAATATTGAGTGTGTCGTAAAATCATGGATATGTGAACAGTGTGTTACGTTTTTCTTATTTTTGGTGATTGATGGTTAGTTTTTATGAATCATTAATCATATACTGTTATGTCCCTGTTCTTTATTTATGCCAATGGTCCACATTAATTCTTTCTTTACAAAGCTTAGATAGTTCACGGGCTCACGGGTCTGTAGCACAACACAGCCGTTTTTTAGGCGCTACAGGCTGGTGTATGAGTGGTGACCTAGACTAAGTTAAGATTAATCTACTAAGGTTTTGGTCCTTATTTTTGTTTAACTGATATTTGTGTTTTCAGAATAATTTAGCCAGGTCACGGGCTCACGGGTCTGTAGCACGGCCGTTTTTTAGGCGCTACAGGCTGGTGTATGAGTGGTGACCTTAGTTGAGGTAACACTAGCCCCATTGTGGTCGATTTATATTTTTGGTTGTCGGTTATCTAGGTTTAGTCTAATAATAGGTTAGTCTTGTTAATATTGCTGCTCTGCTAACCTGTGCCCACCGCTCCACTTGTGAGTTCATGGGGATATTACCATATTTCTTCATATGTTGATACTGATGTTATTTTTGGCGTGGTCACTATAAATTATTTACTTGTATTAGTTTTAAGTCGTAGTATTAAGGTTAAGATTTGATATCTATTGACTGTATTGAAAGTGGTACAAAATTTTTTGCCACTATCTCTAATCTATTTTTGGCTGGCAATGTGATATAGTATTTTCAATCACTTTTTGAGTTTTGTCATTGGACTTGAATTTTTCTTATTGTCCCTGTTTTATTTCATATAGATTGAATTGCTATGTTTGTTTTTGATATTATATTTTTATATATTTCTTTGAATTTTGAGTTAAGTTCAATACTTTGTAGAAAAATTTTCTTGTGGAAATTTTTTTTTTTTGTTGGGTGAGGAGGTGTCAGTATGTGTTTAATTTAACGTAAATTAATTTGTTTTGAATAAGCCACTTTGGCAGTAATTATTCTTTTGGAACGTAATGACCCTGTTTCCTCCTCCCGACATTTCTGACTTGTTGTTTAGTTTTAATTTCAATGAGCTTGTTTTATTTTCACGTTTGGTTTTGGCTTCTCATCCGGAGCTGTATTCGGCGCTGTCTCACGAGGACTGAGAGAGTTGTTTTCTGGACCTTTAGCATTGTGTGGGCCTGCCTTATTCTTGATTGATTTTGAATTATCTCTGGATTACGATACTTGCCTTTCATCAGTTGCTGCTGCTTTGGGAGATTGATTTATTCTTCAGTCTACGCCCTTGGTCCAGTAACACTGCCAAGGGGACCTCTCTGCCAACTGGTAAGGTGTGATTGCCTGTCGGACGGCCGTGTCCGTTGATCGTCTTGCGACGTTAAAGTGATTCTATCTTCTGTCTACGCCCTTGGTTCAGTAATACTGCCTAGGGGACCTCTCTCACGTTTGGTAAGGTCTCGAGAATATATATTATGCCCCTCGACCCGTGATTTGAAGGCTGCGTTTGCCTCTTCTACTGTTTACAGCTCTCTTAAGGGAAGCAGTTTTTTTTTTTTTATAAACATTTAGTCTGTATTAAGTTAGGTTATTCTGACTTTTCGACATCCTATTACTTTCAGGGCCCTCTCTTTAAAGTGTAATTGTATAGTCTATCTTAATTTGGTGTAAGAGTGTTTGTTATTCGATGTTTTCAGTGTGTGGTTGATTTTTGTGTTCATTTAATGTATTTTGTAAGAGGCTCAGTGGTCATTTCTTTCTAAAAAAGTTTGTATTAAATATTAAGGTTTTATTTTCAGCTTTTACTTATCCTCCTTGATTCCATCTCTGTACACTCTGTTGCGGCCATTCCACCTATTGTGGACTTGGTCGTTAGTGACTTTGTTTGTATTTTAAGAGACTTGTGTATGTTTGATGGGCGTGGGCCCATAACAAAATATATATATATATATATATATATATATATATATTATATCTATATCTATATCTATATCTATATCTATATCTATATATATATCTATATCTATATCTATATCTATATCTATATCTATATCTATATCTATATATATATATATATATATATATATATATATATATCATTTCATTTATATGTTGGCGTGTCTCTAAGGGATCAATGACCAGCACCAAGTAATTGAAGCATAATTGCTATTGAAGCTAATATTTTATGTCTCAGAGCCAAGAGTCATTGATGGTGCAGCCAACCATCAGACCAAAAGTGGAATGTGACCTCCTATGATTTATAGGTTCATATCATAAGACCTTGGATCTGGATTCTGTTTATTGAGAAAAGTGTCATTCATCTACAACCAATCTTAATAGTTTAAGTGGGAATCCATCCACCCAAGGTCGCTCTGCGCGGGGTGTTTGAAGTAGAAGAATAGCTAGCAGAGAGCATTTAATGTATACTAATTTATTGCATATTTCACAATAAACGCGTGGTCAACATCGCCGGATGAAGCTGTATGTGGATCATATATATATATATATATATATATATATATATATATTTATATATATATATATATATATATATATATATATATATATATATATAACTAGACGATAATTATTTTATTATATATTTTCGGTGTTCCTCCCCTTGATAGAGGCTGCCTGACAGTGGTTCTTTAGTTTCCAAGAGAGTAATAAGGAAATTTGTTTTCCACGTAAACGCTGGAGCAATGGCATGGCTCGGCTTTTCACTCATTAATATCATAAAAGAATGCTTTACATTTAAGAAAGTAAATGAGAAAAATAAATGTATGTGATGTCATTAAGAAGCAATTACATTGCTAGATATTTGTGTGATTACATGATTTTATCAACTTTCTCTCTCTCTTTCTCTATTCTCCTCTCTTTCTTTCTCTCTCTCTCTCTCTCTCTCGTCTTGAAAAAATGGGTTGTGGACAATGAATGTGATTTTTTAGGAATTGCATCGATATTTTTTTTGTCAATGTAGCGACAGTATCAATTGATGAAATGGAAATTTATATAGTAGTTTCCAAAGATTTTGGACTTATAAGCAAAATCGTTAACGAATTTACGCATGGTTTGATTAGACAGTTCGCCGTCCCTTCCTTCCCTTGGAACAACTTCTATTTCTTCCAACCTTTCACCTTCCATCCACCTCCGTCTCCTGTGTCAGTCTCAGGAGCCAAGTGACACTGCATGATGATATTACTCCACGTAATTTCCCTCCTCTAAAGCGTTTTATATAATCTTGAGAAAAAACACTTATAAACCCATTTTTCACGTTGCAGATCGTTCACACATTTTTTTTACCTACGTATTTTAGTTTTCGTGAAATAAAGTAAGTAAATATATGTTAACTGGTAAGGAGAAGTCTTCACCAATCAGCTAATAGTATTACTACTTAACTACATAAACAAAAGCGGCGTTGCCATTTACAGTGTCTCGTGGACTCAAGGGGTAAAACAAATCATTTCCCCGACTGTACCTCTGTTTTTACCTGTCTGTGTGTAGACGCTACCTTACCACTCGCACGCGTCAATAACATCTTCGAAGATTCTGTACATTTATCTCAGTAAGGAACTACCAATAAACCAGTAAACACCCAGCCAGTATGTCACTCATGCCTCAGTCCTTACAACTTTTTGTTCTTGGTTTGGAGAGAGGAGTTGATCAGCACAAGATTGCAACACAGAATTACCTTTGACTAAATTTTGAAATGCAGTCTTTTTTCCTACACCAAAGATGCGCCATGTACTATCACATCCAGTAAAAGCGTGGATGAAAAGCAGATGAGAGCATAGTTTATTTCCTAGGACTGACTTCAGACTGTTGATGTGGTACACTGTTGTGGCAGTTGATTTATCCGACCTGAGATAAAGGTCCCTGCTATCTGTCTGTGCATAATGAAGGAGTAGAATTAAGAGGTCTGTGTCTTCTCCAATCAACATAGTGGTATGGACTTGTGATGCTTCAACTGCAGCCTTAGTAATATCTGTGTCAGCATCACCAGGTGAGTTGATGACAACACATCCTCTTTTCCTAAGTTTACCACTGATCAGATCAATTAAGGCTTGCTTGTTGATATCCTTCGACAAAAACTCTTCCTTCCTGCCAGAGAACAAAGTCTCTGCTGTAACACTAACAACAGGGTGAACTTTCTGCCCTAAACACCTTTGGTGAGTGTTGTCTTTGATGATTGATGGACCTCCATTATGGCCATCAAAAACTACTGTTGCCACCCCATATTTTCGAATGGTGAAATCTGTATATAACTCAGCTATTGCGCCGTAGCTATCTCCCTTCTTCCAGGGTATTCGATGTAATAAGGACCCTCCATCAAGGACATAGTGCTCTGTCTGAGGAGCGGATTGAGGTGGATCTACACCTGCTTCTTTCAAATGGTCTGAGATAGCGTGAGCGAGCTGTGGTTTATCTGGCTTACGAAATGCATTTCTAATCTCGAAAAGAGCTGGAGGGAATGGGCTAAGCTCATATCCTGTAACATCTTCCAGTGACAGCTCACCTGTTTTTGCCACTACCAATAATCTCTGAAATAATAGGGCAGGATCAATACTTTGATCTGGTGCAACCTTGATAGCAGAAACATCACCAAGCGTTATGGCTTTATCTTTTCTCTTAAAAGAGTATCTGAAAGCAGACTGCCCAATCATATTTTCAATTATTTTCTTTCCAATGGACTCGTATTCAAGAACATTTACGTTGGGATTTGCGACTACACCACTGACTACATTCTGCAGTGAGGAGTCTTCTGACAAGGGTGAACAAGATAGTAATTTGGTCTTGAGCTTTTGTAGGTCTGAAGCGTCCCTCCTCATCCTTGCTTTGGTCAAATCTTTATGTTGATCACTGGTAGTGTAGGAAAGGTCGTTTAATTCCTGCATTGCCTTGTTATACTCAGCAGTGATGGGAGCTGACATTGTCCACAATGACCTCTGCTCTTCTGTCCTACCACTTCACCGAGTCAGTCCACCTGAGGTTTTTAGTGACCTCATTAAAGTTTGTTCAATAGCAAGATCAGAACAAAGGCCTGCCCAGTACCGATCACTACGACGGATCACATGAAGACCATTGGAAAATTTCTGAAATACGTCTGGATGAGTGAGCTCTAGTTGCTCCATCTCTTGGACATAGAAATGTGCAGACTTGAGATAACTGTAGCCTAGTGGCCAGCTGATGCAAATATTGGGAGAGACTCAGAAACAGCACTTAAATGTAATAACCAAGATCCAGTGCGATCTGCCATGATCAATCTTCTTGCAACTCCCAACATCTTCTGATAATTAAGCCACAGATGACTTGTCTTTGACTTATCACTAAGTTCTGACTTCCATTTTCCCAATTCCAGATTGATTTTAACCACTGAATCTGATGTCATAACACTCTCCAAGGATGTTTGACCTGACAACAATGATGAGTATGCATCCTCACACTTAACCAAAGATGCGACCTCTGGTCTGTCACTAACTAGATCTGGTCATCATATGATCTACTAAGTTTTCACCATATACCACCTGTAGAATGTCTTTTAGACCTGTACCATTCATGATGGATCCAGTTGCACCCAACAAGTTCATTAGAGTGTGAAAGCAACCTAACAAGAAAACTATTTCCTTCAAATGGCTATTCTGAGGTGCATCAACAATGATCTCTCTTGCTTTCCAGTACAGGGGCTGGTCAAATGTTATTATTGGTGTGATATCATGTTTTACTGCTTGCTTATGAATAAATTCCAGTGTGGACAAAAGGCAGCTCTTGTCACCCGAGTACAAGTCAATCATGGGCAGATACATAATTGAGGACTGACCAGGGTGTTTGTACCCCTGATGAATTATATGCATCATACCAGACCAGTTTGGAGTTTCCTGTTTAAAGCTTAATGATAGTTCCCATAGAATATCCAATGTTTGATCACATTTTGTGTTTTTTGTTATTTGTTTAAACACTACCTTATGGCAGGCATGGTTAAAAATTTGATAGTCAACTATGTCAATCCTTGTGTTCTTTTTTTATTTATTTAAGTTTGAAACAATTTGTCTTCTTTTTGACCTAGAGTCAAGGCAGCAATTATCCCCATCCCATGGAAGGAGCCTCTACCATCGATTGAAAGAATATTGTGATCAACGTTGTCAGCAGCGAACAGAACAGTCACATCTCCTGAATCAATACCCTCACCCAAAATATCTGTAAAGTCATCTTTAAAGTCATTCATGAAGTCTCTGCTAAAAGTGTTAATTGTAAAGTCTCTGTCGGGCAAGTTTTCTGTGACGATGTCCCATTTTCTTTGCCTACAATTAGTCACGCCTAACGCATCAGGTCACGCAAAGTTCAATCATTTAAACTATGTATATATTTTGTTTACCTGCTGTCAAAATGTATCACATGTTTCTTCTTTCACAGGCATCAAGATTGTATCCAATTCCATTTCTGTCTGTTCTTACATTGTAAAGTGTACTGGTTCGCTATATTAATTGTTATTTATTATCGACCTCAGGTCACTGAGGTTTCCATTGTATTCCACGGTACGATGCCAGTCTGCCGCTATATAAACTGCCCGGATCATGAATAAAGTAGCAGTAACCTTATCCTGCTCGTTTCTTTCGCACCTCTTAAATATCTACAGCAGCAGTGTCAGCAGCATTCTTTTCAAATCTCAGAACTTCTCTATATGATGAGCAAAATCCCATCTTATGCAAATTATCTACAAGGAACCTTGAACGATACAAATGATGTGTTTGTAAGGCAAGACCTATCTGTATTGGTGATAGAACAGTTCGAGGACGTACTGCCTGAATGATTGCCTGTCCAACCCCTGCAACCTTTTGGCTCTTATCTTTCCCCACAAACAAAATATCCAGTATTGTGCGAAGACTGTCTGGAAGATACTTCAAAGCAATATCAAGTTCTAGCGTATCTGTACCTGGATATTGGTCTGTAACAGAGGGAACTTCAGTTTTTATATCACTTTTGATAAGTCTAGCAGCAGTTTTGATAATTCTTCCCTTCTGGGATTCCTCATCAGTGTCCCTATCACACATGAAATATGATTGAAGGATGTGAGAACTTGTTTCCCTCATTGTAACAATATCATTTTGGCCTTCTCCTTCTATTATATATATTGGATCCTCATAATGCTCTCTCAAAGTACTGATTGCCATACGGAAAGGAATCTTCACTGCAAAGATATTCTTTCATTTTATCCCTTAGGGCAGGCACTGTCAATTGTTCCTCATCATTAGCTTCAAGATAAGAGCACATTTTCGAAAAGGCCTGATCTTGGTCTTCATTTTTGGGTCGTCCTGATTTTCTTTGCTTTGTATTTGGCTCCACCTTAAACCTATGGGGAATATCACGCCCGGATCGAAAGTTCCCATCACAGGAGTGGTGATAAAAACAGTCGGCTGCATGTGAGTCACAACCATAGTACTCAATTCGACCTTTCACCGTAACACCCCAGTCATCCGAACGGTCACTACAACACTGCAATATTGTTTTAACAAAATTATCTGTCTTCACAAAACTGAAATCTGAGGCATTAAATGTAACTTTAGTTCCACAGAAAAGACAATTGGATTTGCTATCAAATGGTCCAGTGAATGCCCGCGCACTTCTTTTGAGCAATGGCTTACTTTTGTTCATGTTTAATGAATTTGTAATGTAATGTGGGTTTATGTAGCGCTTACGACAATTTTAATGAACTACGCAACCAGCTGTTTGATCCTATATCATTAAAATTCAATGATTTCAATACTTCCATTGCATTCCTCGACCCTCAAAACCTAAGTTTAGACATCATAATTATCATTCTAAAGTAAATAATAAGAAATTTATTTGCATGTTAATGTATTGGTGGCCATCTTGGATTTGACAGCTTTCCAATGGTCAGAAATTAGTAGACTTTTATTATGTCATTCTCCACATCAAATTGTACCAGAATCAGTTGAAAAACCTTTTCTAGCAATATTTGGAGGGCTCAAGAGTTTTTTGTCATATCTGTACTCGACTATGTGTACTGACGGAGCTCCAGCAATGCTTGGTTGTCGTTCTGGTTTTCAACTTTGGTTAAGCAAAAATCGCCAGATATTACTGGTACACATTGCGCTATTCACCGCCAAACTTTAGTAATGAAAACCATACCTGATGAGTTGACCAATGTCCTCGATGAAGTGATTAAAGCAACTAACTTCATTAAAGCGAGCACACTTAACTCTCGTTTGTTTTGGTGATTCAGTATCTGAAACACTCTTTTTTGCACTCACACATAAGGTGTCTTTCCAAAGTATTGAAGAGAGTTTTCGTACTGCGTGAAGAAATGCAGCAATTTTTGGTAGACACTAAGCAAAACATCCATGCAAAATTCTCTGAAGTCTGTTTTCTTATATGCCTGTCATTTTCGGTAGACATATTTGAGTCCATGAATTCCCTCAATTTGTCGCTGCAAGGTAAAGAGATCACAGTGCTCCACTGCCATGAAAAGAAGACTGCTTTCAAAATAAAGCTCGAAATATGGCACTCTAAGCTAGAGAAGAGTAACTTTGCTCCATTTCCACTGTTAGATATACATATTATACTGATGAGAATGAGCTTAACGTCGAAGACGATATCATTGAGTTGATGAAACAACATGTATCACTTCTTAGTGAAGAAATAACTCATTATTTTCCTACCCTACAAAATTCTGAAAAATACTATCAGTTTATCAATAAATCATTTCTACTCTCCATTAATGATCTGCCCTCAGAGGATTATTCAATAAAAGAACAATTTATTGAAGTGATTAATGATGCAGGTGCAAAACATATTTTCCGTGAAATGTGCCGTAGTGATTTTTGGATTGAAATGACACAGTCCTATCCCGGTGTTGCAAAGATGGCTCTAAAAGTGCTGATTCCATTTGCAACACCTATGAGTTTGAGTCAGCATTTTCCACACTACTTGCCATCAAAACAAAATCCCGAAACAGATTAGAAGCCACAAATGATATGAGAGTTGCACTGGCCAAAACAAAGCCAAATCTAGAAAAATTGGTTCAGGCAAAGCAAATGCACCCATCCCATTGAACGTACATTTGATAACTAAGGTTGCCATTTTCTTATTATATACTGTATGTTTTGGCCAAAAAAAAGTTTCTGTTCCATATAGGTTGCATTTTCTTATTAATTAATTGGTTGTCAAATTAAAAAGTTTTTGTTTCAGTACCTTAATGTTACCATTTTCTGAATATATAATTGTTTGATAAAAATGTGTTGTTTCAGTAACTGTACAGTATATTTTGTAATGTTAATTGTAATTAATTTAAAAAAGATCCGCTGAGCAATCTAAAACTTGTAAAGAGACCGCCACGCAAAAACTCTCACAATAGCTTGAGAACCACTGGTCTAGGGCTTCAGTAGCAGCGGAAACAACCGCTATCAATAGGTCTTCGTCCATCTCGGCGTCGTCTGTGTCAGGTGTTGGCCTAAGGGCAAGGAACCGTGACAGGAAGTCAGCGGCACAGTTCCTTTTTCCTGGCAGATACTTAACCGAATTTGAACTGTAGGGTTTTTTCCTTCAGTCTAAACAACCTAGGGTTAGCTACGTCTCGCAGGGCCTTATTACCTAGAAACTTGACAAGTGGGCGGTGGTCCGTGACGATAGTGAAGTTTGGGCATCCTAATAGGAAGAGTCTAGCCTTCTTAAGGCACCAAACTACCACCAGAGCCTTCCCTTCCACAGCTGCATATCCTGTCTCGGAGGGGATAAGACAAAGGCTACCACACAAGCAATCCTCCATCCGTCCTTTGCAGCTGAGGTACACAAGCAATATTGCCGGAGGATGTTGAGACTTATCCCTTCCTTATTCCAGTCTTTAATTGCTACCATAGGGCAGGCTTTATCATAGTATGCAAGGCCCTCTTTGGCCAGCTGGCATATGGCATCCCATGCTTGTTCAAATCTTGTCTGTAGTTGATCATCCCAATAGACGTGTTTCTCTAGAGGTTTCTTTAGTTCTCTTGCACACGTCACCAGGAAGTCATAGGTGTGCCAAAAGGCCAGCTTTACATTTGCATCATAGAAAAGGGTGTCATCAACACACTTGTATTTCCAGGGTACCTCTTGAATGGTGTCAACGAATTGACGTGTGTTGGCATCCAAGGCGGAGCAGTGACCCATGGGTGTCCTGCGGTACTGGTACTGCCACCAAGGCATGATGAAGGTAGTAAGCTTGCGACTTTCCTCATCCAGTTCTACTTGATGAAACCCCCAATAAGTGTCAGCGACAATCTTGAAAGAATTTGACGGGATTCCCAGTACCATGCCAAAGGACACAGGCGTATGGTGCATCTCTCTCATGCAGCATGTGTAAAGTCACTGATAATCGATGGTGCGTCGGGGCTGGCTTGACTTTTTGGCTACTACCTCCATACGAGCACACCATTTTGTTGCCTCTCCAGGGGAACAGGTTGCAGGATCCCTCTTTTTATGGCTTCATCAAGTTGGGCTTAGGGATTGACACAGGAATGTGGTAGGCGAACAGTACTGCTCCAGGGTTGAGATGGATGCAAATTAGGCTGCCCCAGTGCTGCCACATTTCCACACCAATGACTTCCACGCTCGCCTAAATTTTAAATTCATTCAACCATCGGTGAAATATATATAAAACAATATATGCTTTCCTTCACAGCCTACAGATCATTTCCTGTAAACTTCCCTTATCAAGTTAATCACAATCACTTTTTACATTTATTAAAACAATTTTAAATAGATTTAAGTTACCTTAATTAGATGGAACCTAAAGCTGTCACTCTGTCGTCGTCTGCACTCAACATGTCAATAAGACATCACTCAATCGACTTTTGCTGCTTTATGATTCGGCGTAAACAACCATTCTTTGATGTCTCTTTATTCAGTCATTATCATATAAAGATACTGTACACATAAATACGCAAATGACTGAGAATTTTGGTCAATGAATAATATAAGAAAATAATATATCTGACCACAATAAGCCCCTAAAAAGAGTGTGGAAATTTTTTCCACACTTGTGTGGTGGACCGTAAAATGAAGACCCCACTTCTGCTCCTGATCATCTTGTGCATGAAAACTTCTACACCGGAGGCCAGATTTCCACGTTTCGGCAACACTGGGCTGACCTGTCATCACAGGTAGAAGTTCCTTTGAGGTGAACGCTGAGGATGAAAAATGCTGCAATAACCATCCCTTGAGTCCTGGAACATTCTCCTCTAAGTAGAAGAGAAACTGTCATCAGTTTTGGAGGCATGGTAGCCGTTGCAGCAGGAGTTGTGTCATTGAAGGTACTAGGAATTTCTCTAGTACTAGACCCAGTTCCTTACAGGCTGTTAATGAACAGTAGAAGGGTTTAGCTGTCTTCAAGATCGTGGGTTGAGGGGTATGGTGGGCTTCAGCCAGTACAATGGCTCCTGAAATGCCTATAGAGGCTGTAGGGCCCTCCATATTCTTCTTACTGCTTCTGCAATATTTCTTCAGGCGTCCCGCCTTTTGACAACTATAGCATGTGAGGGATTTGATTGGGCAAGAGGCCCTGTTCCGACCATGTCGACCTCCACAATTACTACAGCTATGGTGTGTGAGGTTCATATTACCCTTGGTATTCTGGTCCTTGTAGCTTCTGGTGTGGTTTCCAAGTCGGTGTTGGTGCCAGCCATATTAGGAAAATCGCGCCAAGATTTCCCGCCTTTAGCATCATTGCTGGCCGCTTCAAATGTACAGGACATGGCCCGTAAAGTATCAGTATTATTAAAGATATTAAATGATTGAAACACTTGGCTTTTTAATTCCTCGTTATTAAACCCTACCTTAAGTTTGCGTAATAACATGTACAGTGAACCCCCCGTATTCGTGGGGATGCGTCCCACACTCTCCGCAAATAGCTAAAATCCGCGAATACTTAAAACCCCCTCTAAAAACACTTAGAACTTCCCATTTTGATAGTTTAAACACAGAAAAACCCTGTAAAAATGCATATACCTGAGTATTTTAATAGTTTTATCACAAAAAGTGCATTTATTCATGAAAATTATATGAAAATACAGTAATTAGTGAATATTTCTCAGTGAAAAATACCACGAATGGGCGAATTTTCCACAAATAATGGCTAGATATATTCCACAGAGAAACCCGCGAATGCGTGAGTCTGTGAATCATGAGAACGTGAATATGGGGGGTTTACTGTATTCCGGCACATCAAAATCACAATTAGGGCATTTGAAATCACAATCGGTGGCTTTCTGTGTGCACTTAACGAAATAATTGCTCACTGACTGATATGGCCCTTGAACTATATTAAAAAATCAGATGATTGCACTGCCTGATTTGATAATTGAAGCACTATTTTTTCCACAGCATCGGGAGCTTCCTTGGGTGTGAGATTACACTGTTGAACATCAGTAAACCTGGCATCGAGGGCCCATTGAAGGGCAGGGATGCAGTATAGCCAGACATGATGAACAGCTTCTGTAGGTGGCCACCTGCAAAGTTGCAACCAACAGGACATTGAGCGCCTCCAGAACCAGAATTCCCCCAAAGACATCTCGATCTCACATTTCTCTGGGGCTGACAACTTTGGAATCCTCGGAAGGGAGGTCAGCCTGAAGCACCTGAATCGCCTGTTGATGTGCTGATAGGACTGCCTGAGCCTGTAGTATGGATGGAACGATATTCCTGGGGATCATTGAGGTTCTGTGGGTGGCTACAGATGGCCTTCGAGTCCTTGGGGTTCTGGGTATATTCATGCGAGGTGGGGCCATTGCTGGAGATGCGTGGCTCTTGAGGAGCTCATTGCACCATGTTTGGTTGAATATCTTTATTCTACAAGTGCATACAAAGAATAATACATGCTGACTGGATGAGGGCAAACTACAGACAGAGCATGTGTCAAGGCGGTAACATCATAGCTGCCGAGAGACAGCCCACAGCTCGTCCACTAAAAGCCCCTACAGTATGAGTTTAATGAAATCAGCAGAGACTTTCAACAGGGTGATGAGGATGATACCAGCTGGGCCAAGAGACTGACCATTTTGTGTTAACTCATACATGGGAAGGACACTTAAAGGGAAGCAGGAATGACTATCTGACCTAAGAGTTACCAACAGATAAAGCAAAGTGGAATTCCTGACATTAAGTCAACTGTAATGGGTGCTGAAGATCCATGATGCTTCACCACCACTGACAAAGATGAAAGTGATATCATTCTTAGGTCTGGCAGGCCACTACACAAAGTTTGTGGACAACTACAAAAAACTTGCAGCACCCAGTGGAAAAGGGATGACTGAAAAAGGTGGAAAGGATGGAACCACAACAAAAAGCATTTGCAAGGACTGAAGCAGGCTTTGGGAAATGCACCGATACTACAGATGCATTAAATGCAAATGGGAAAGTCCAACAGAGTACTGTAATACATTTTCCATTCCCCTACAACACAAAAACCCCCTAACATGAATGGTAATTTGGAAATCTTTTTATTTTTTGGCTATAAAACAAAGATGTGACGTCACTATCTGGCAAAGTAATACATTTTCCATGCCCTTACAACACAAAAACCCTCCCAACATGAAAGATAATTTGAAAATTTATTTCTTTGGCTATAAAAAAAAGATGTGATGTCACTATCCGGCAGAGTACGGTAATACATTTTCCATTCCCCTACAACACAAAAACCCCCTAACATGAAAGATAATTTGGAAAATTTATTTCTTTGGCTTTAAAAAATATTGATGTCACTATTCAGCAGAGTAATACATTTTCCACACCCTGACAACACAAGACCCCCTTAACATAACTTGAGGAATGTATTTTTTCAGCCATAAAAAAAAGATGTGGTGTCATTATCCGGCAGCGTAATACATTTTCCATTAACCTACAACACAAAAACCCTTAACATGGAAGATAATTTGGAAAATTTATTTCTTCAGATTTAAAAAAATGTGACATTACTATCCGGTGGAGTAAGACATTTTCCACTCTCTAACACAAAAACCTCCCTATCTCAAAGATAACTTGGGAAATTTTCTGCTGTTACAGAGGGCCCTGATAGGGCCAACCTCCTCTCACTGAAATATTTTTTTACCCATGAAAGAACCTGCTGTTAAGGAGGACCCTGATAGAGCCACCCTCCTCTCCCTGAAGTACATTTTTCTCCATTAAACAACCTGCTGTAGTGCATAATTCATTCAAAATATTTATAAAATGTTAATAAAAAGAAACATTGGTTACTTAGTTTAAAAGTAACCTTTAAGTTAAACACATAAGGGGGAAACCTTAAGTTGCTTATTATTTTGTAAATGAGAAGCTAGGCTAAAAAATTTTCATTTTTACTCTGTAAATGTAAATGATCTGGACATGGTAGTACAAAAACCATTGACTAATGATTTTTTGTTGTAAAATTCTTAATTAATGAGATTTTAAAACTGTCAGCAGAAGCAAGGCACAAAAGCATGGCATAGCCTAGGAGCCTAATCTAAAATTCCCACATTGACGGATACACAAAATAGCATAGTTTTTTGTATGGTTCTGCCTTGTACCATTTTCTCTGTTACAGTTGTGAGAATAAGTGAGAGCTTTTGCTTCATGTAAAATGTATAATATTCATTAACAAAATCCCCTGACCAGTTGCCGTGAGCTCTTCCCCGGGAGTGAACATATGCAATTGGCAAAAAATTATTACAGAAACATAACCTCTTGAAATCACGTTTCAACACCCTACAGATTTTCTCATGATAATAATTCGGGTTAACATGTGACCTGCCTTCATGGTAGAAAATCTGTATACAGTACTTCTGTTTGATCAATTAAAACCGAACATACCAAAGCAAACCTGTTTATGTGCACTGGCATGCAAACCCTAGCCAATGGATTGCAACATCTCGTGTGTAATACCACAGAGAATCATAGTGCAAACATGCAATATGTCTACCACAATATAGCCTACATACACGCTGACACGGAGGGTTGACATCTACCCAATCTTTAGAGGACAATGTAGGCTAATAAAAGGGTACTCAATAGGACCATCTCAGTCTGAGTCTGAGCATAACACTATTGCTTGCAAACTGATTCTTCCAGCACTCAAAGTACACCACCAATAACCCAACATCCATTCAGTCTGACAGCCATATGCACAATGAAAGGAGGAGGTGGTGTTAGCTCAACAGCACTTGCCTGGAAAGACAAGAGAGATAGTCAATGCACATTTGCAAGTTTCAAGGTCCCTACTCTCGGGAGAGTAAGTGAAATTGTGAAGTCCCCGCTCAACGCGTTCTCTGTAGAGAACATCCCGTTTTCTGCGGTGCCCTTCCATCGATCTAAGGTCGATTGGAATATATATTTATCATCATAACTGTAACCTATACATATGTTGTCTTTCTGAACAATCATGTTTTATGTACAAGAAACGAGTTATTTATATTATGTGTCAGACATTGTTGACCACTGTGTTCTCCATATGAACCTGGCCTGTTTTTGTAAGGAATTAGTTTGACCTCAGGTCACCTGTAAATCTTTGTACCAGCAGTCTCTGCGAACTACGCAGACATCCACATCGTGCTTTATAAGCAGCTCGTTTTCATCAGTAAAGCAGCAGTACTTGTCTTCCTGCTCATTATTTCGCAGCTCTCTCACAAAATGTGGTTCATGACATCTATAAACTTTCTCATGTTCAGTAGCAGCTGGCCCCTCTTCACACTTTCTCTTGCATGTTCCTGATATCATGCCAAACCAGATGCATCCCTCATAGGAAAAGGCAGATGAGATCCAGCAGCTTTGCTGCCTGAAGAAGTTCAGACGTTGAATCCCCATCTTTCTGCTCGTACACTTGGTTGCAACGAAGAAAGAAGACAGAAGGGCAGAACAAAGACGTGCACCTCCTCTCTTGTATGCCTTTCTCACACATAAAAGATGGAAGAGATCACAATAGACCTTTCCCTCGAGCTAGGTTGCTCAAGTTGCAATTGCTCCGAAGAGCATAGGCACACCAAGCAAATAGGAAATCCTGGTTACCATCTACACCCCCTCCCCAGTTAAGCTCTACGACCCCTCCCCAAAGGAGAGTGTGAGGATTAACCTGTCCTGTTCCCAGATCATATGTAGCCTGGAGACCATGCACTTACTGAGTTAACAAAATGTGCAAACCTTTCATTTTGTAACTCCTTGGAGACACGGGGGTTGCCTACCCAGACCTGCAAAATGCACTTTGTCAACAGAGCAAGGAAGGAAAGAGCACCAGGGATGCACAAATCATTCCCAGTGAAACATTTGCCAGAGGTTCAGCTACTGGAAGAACTACTGCAACCAGAGAATTCCCCTTCCTTGCAGAAATGAAGTGAAAGAAAAGGGTTTATTATACTCTAAGCTGGAAGAAAAACGCTAGAGAGGTCTGACAGCATAAAAAGCTGGTGAACCACTCTCTCCCTTCCTCCTCTTACCAAAGTACCAAATTAATTCTTACTGGGAAGCGGACCAGGGGAAACAGCATACAAATTCTATCCCTTGAAAAAGAACAATTCTCATGCAAGTTTACCAATGAGGGGGACAAAACGAACATATGGATGCCCAAGTCCCCTGCACCAGCTGTTGGTCTCTTTTCTTTTCCAAAATGAAAGAAAAATAAGACTAACACAAAATCCAACAAAAAGTACACAGTAAAAAATTCAAATGCAAGGAAACAAGGATGGCAAGCTACTCATCCAGTCCAACAACCATACAGGGAGAGATGTGGAAGTACGCCTGCACTTTGTAATGCCCAAAGAAAAAGTGACCAAATCTGGTAGGTAAGCCAGAGGTATTGCCCACTCACCTTTACCACTAGTTAACTACTGTACATTGTTACCAAATTCAATTATCATACCAGCTTGTGCCTAAGGTTATCTCCTATTATAAAAGGCAATGGTTTTTACTTCCACAGAAGCAATGACTGATTGTTAACAATTACATCACACATGGTCATATTTCACGTTCCGTAATGTTTTGCCTGGAACATACAGAATACTGTAATGGTATTCTGGTAGTTTCAAAGAATAGCCTTATATTGGACATCAGATCAGCTTGGTTCACCCATATGATAAGGTTGAAATTGTTTCGAGAGACATTCACTTTATTCACAGCTTTGCCATTTGCAGCTACTATTTGTACATAATTTCATTTGGAGCCATTCTAATGAAAGTAGTCAGTTTGGCACCAACTTAAGGTATGCATCACCAGGCTATGCTAGTCTTGAAACATTTGTGCAATTACTTACAGATGATTCATATATGCACGACTTACAAACAACTTGAATGTTTTTACGTATTTCACAGACTGGAAATTTGTATTTTATCATGATAAAAAGCTTTGCCTTCTGAACCATTTTTTGTTCATTTTTAAATGTTTAAGATTTGGAAAGAAAGAGAGTATATTTCTGTTCCTTATGATCTGAAGAGAGGCTACTTCTGTTCCTAATAATTCATTACATAGCACATTACAATATAACTTCTGATTATAAGTTACATAACACATTTCATAGTGTACTAATTGGACAACATGAAAAAGAGATCCAGCCAATTGAGGAGATGAACTACAATGATCTCTAGGTGGAACTGGGAGAGAGCTCCACATTTGCACTAGGAAGTATTAGTTAGAGAGGTTGGACAGCAAGATTGAAGAAAGGATGCTGAATGGAGATAAATGTAAAAAGCCAAAAAGTGGTTGCAGCTAAGGGCCGAAGTGATGCGGCAAACGCCCTTCTAGTAATGCCTACAGTGCACCTCGTAAGATCCTCTTCCAATTTGCTAAAATGGGTTTTGATTTGCTGGCTCCTTCCAAAGACTCATCATGTTGTGACTACAGTTCCATTATTATCATTGTTACAGGCTATGATTATTTTTGCAGTAATAAAAACGGTATTATTTTACTGTTATTGATTTTATCATTATACGTACAATAAGGCAGCACCTGTGGAGTTTTTAACCTCAACACATTTATACTGCAATCTGCCATGTACAGCACTGAGTTGCATTTTTCAAGGAAGGCTAACATATCTGAGTTTTCATTGCCTCACTTTCAAGAGCAATTCACATAACACGAGGAGCGTTCCATAAGCAATACATCATTTCTCTTCACCAATTTTCGTTCAAAAAATTGAGATTTTGTGTGTGACATCTTTAATTATTCCCACATTATGCCATGTCTTTTTATTAATTTCCTATAGATGACTGCTGTACAGTATAATCAGCTATCCAAAGCGGGTATGTGACTGAGATACGTTCCAAACAAAGAGCAGCGATCGAATTCCTTTTGGCGGAAAAAAGAGACCATGGCAAATATTCACAGATGTTTAAGAAAGACAAGGAATTCTGTCTGATCTCCTGTGTCTTGGCAGGCCGCATACAGCTCTGACGGCTGCAATGGAAGAACGTGCAGGTCAGCCCAGCGGCCACAAACTTTTTGTTTCCCTAAGCTGTGGACAGTTGTGTTGGCACTACCGACAGAGATGTTAGCTGAGCAGCGATTTATTTGATTGTGATTCCCCGATCACCTCAAATAACAGTGTCCGTACATTCCACCATTGCACGTTTCACAGATGTGTGTAGCCAGCCAGAGTGCAGGAGATCAGACAGGTTTCCTTGTCCTTCTTCTTCTTCTTATGATGATCACTTTGCCCAATGATTCAGCGTGCTTTTATCCAATGCCAGGTCTCTGTAAACATTCTGTAAGTGCCTGTGAATAGTATTGTGACAGTTTCTTTTTCCTGCCAAAAGGAATTCTGTCACTGCTCTTTGTCTGGAACATGCCTCAGTCACAGACGCCCTTTGGATAGCTGATTATACTGCAGCCTTCTATAGGAAATTCATGAAAATACATGACATACATAACTCTGGAATGGTTATGGGTGTCACACAAAAAAATTCCAAATTTTTTGAACGAAAATTGGCTGAGAAAAAAATTCTGTTGCATTACTTATTGAAAGGCCCTTGTGTAATCGTTTCACTTATTGAATGCCACTTACGTAAACATGTTTCACATATCAAGACACATTTCATATTTCCGAGCATACCTTACACATTAAGAATTTTGCATTTTACAAATCCAAATATTTTGAGAACATATTTTACTCCATTTATATTTAATATACATGTGATTAACATTTTGAAACATTAAGGACATGAAACAATGATGAAAATATGGAATAGTAAGCCTTTATTACATGAACTTATACAGACTGCAAAATCTTTTGCAGTTATATTTATAAAAAGTTGTATATAGAGTAATTCTAACAAAATAAAAAGTGCAGGATACATTTTAAGGCCTTAGACATGCAACTATCAGTTTGGTGGCTTTTCTAAACACACTACAGTACTACCAAAAACCTTGTGTGACATATTTCATTTTATGCAGAACACATAATTTATTTGCATGGGCTGAAAGGTTCCTTTACTCAAGCTAAAATTTGTTTCCTTGAGTAATATAAAAATTAAAAAGGCAATTACAAGTAAGGGGAACCTAAATGTTGATCTGGACATAAAATCTGCATCCAACAAACCTTTTAGAAATTATCACAAGTGAAGGGCACCAGTGTCCACCTGATTCCTTAGGATAAGTTAGTGACTAATGCCTCCAGCACAGAATTAAAACAAATTCTTTTAATTAATTACATATTCCTTATTCTAAAATACTGCATTAAATTCAACAGTAGCAATACTGATACAATAGACAACAGATTACAAACAACCCATGGTTATGCAAAGTTCATAAAAGTGTAAGTTCATAACTGAATACTGCGTACTAACACATCAACTGAAGAGTACATTACTAAAACTGATCAAATTCCTGGACAATTATGAAATAAACTAAATAATATTGTGCATCAGTGGAGCCTTTTAATTTTAGAAGTTTTACTCTCATCTCTTAATTCCTGGCATATATAAAGCCATGGCACTGTAAAATTGTTGGAGAAATGTAGAAACAGCTTTCTTATGAAAGAAATTTTAAGAGTTATCCTGAACAATGATTCCCACAAAAAGTGCCACCATGAAGTATATAAAGGACATAGAGTAGAGCGCAAATAGAATTCCATTTTGTGCAATATCAATGGCAAGTCTTTGTGTGACAGTAACAGGCTCTAATAACATATTAATTAAAACAGAAAACCAATAATAAAGAAGAAATAATTGATAATAATAACATCCAACAAGATTTATTATACAATCAAAGAAATTAATTACAATACATGGATGCAATGAGAATCACTGCAACCCCCTGTGCCGTACAATCAGATTACTGTACATAAAAAATTAAAATTACTGTGTTCCACTTTCAAAACTCCCTTTTGAGACGGTGAAATGTTATCTGTAAACTGAAGTCATAAAAACTCAGACAAAATGTAAATGACTGTAAATTAATTGCAAAATGAAATTTTACCCTTGCAATTCTAGCTGATAAGATACTTGTTTAAAAATAGTGCAAATTCTGAACTTCGCTAGGTTTCTTACTTCCTTAAAAGGGCAATAATCAAGGTAACTTTCAATTTCAAAGACCAAAACCGAATGTCCTGTAGTATCCACAGTTAAACAGGAAGTGAGGAACATGATACCATTGTAATACTTACAAGGACTGGTTCTGAAATGGAAAACATTACACCTTTTGTATGGCAGGACCAATTCCACAGAATGCAAAAACAACTGCTTTGGAAGATAATTACAGCAATGCATGATATAATTATAAACTAAAATAATGAGGATGATAGAAGATTAGTTCAGTCACTACTTAAAATAGCTACAAGACCCTTGCCTTTTCTACCAAATTAATTTATATTAAAACATTTGTCTCAAGCTGAGAAAACAGGAAGACATCTGGAACCCGGAGCAGGAAATTACAAAAGTGGCATCACTCAAAAGAGGAATGAAGTTCCCGCACATTACGGGCAGAAAAATCATCAAGTGGATTCTTAAAACACCAAAATAAATAAAAATATTATAAAAAGAAAATTTGAGTAAATGAATGTGTTTCTTTGGATAACATCCTACATCTCTGGATATTACTCCTTTGATAAATCAGGCATCACAAATAAAAAGAATATCAGTAAAAAAGTATGATTAAACTGCCCTGTCCAGGATTGCAATGTAAACAAAATTCTTTAATGAGGGTCCTGGGCAAACAACTTTGTTTCACCCAGGGTCATTAAACAGTGCCTATGTGGGAAGGAGGAAGGAGAGTACAGTAATTCCCACTTTATCTTATCAAATTTCTTTCTGTTGACAGAATTTCAAGCATCTTTTAATAGGCTATCACTTGAAAGAAGACTCACTTTCCTAACACAAATGCTAACAAAGTTCTTGCTAGGCATCCATAGAACACAGTTTGGCATGACCTTTAAGAATAGGATAAGCGCATCCCAAAAGTCAATAGATATGTAACATTATAATGACAATTACAAATGAAACCAAAAGGGGATAACTTTTCCCATTAAAAACATGACTAACTTCAAGCCAGCCATAAATCATGCCAGAAAAATAACAACACTAATTCCCAAACACATCACAAAACTAGGGTTGATCAATGTAAAGGAAACAAATAGATAATGGAAAAAAAAAGACTCAGAAAAAGGGCAAAAAGTTACAAGTGAGATAATGCTCACAGTCGACTGACATGATAAGCGCAGCCCTGATAGATTCTAAAGCTGATAACAGTTTAAGGTTCTAAAGTTTTACATTGCACCTGATTATAACATAACCTCATGCCTTCTCTAGCACAAATTTAGACTGAAGAAAACAAGGAAAATAATGAAAAAAGAAAATGACTGAGCTTTACACTAAGAGGTAATAATTTTCCTTCTACAGGAAAAAACAGCATAGGAATAAAAGTGGTCTTAGCTCCACAGAAAGCAAAAACTTGCCATCCCATAGGATGTGAAAATATGAGAGTAATGGAAAACAGGAGGAAGTGATTTCAAAGCCTGGCAAGTAGAGGGAAAGAAAATCAGTGAACTGTGATCTATGAGGATTATCTATTTCCGCAGAATGAATGAGGGAAGAGGTGTTCTGATATGTGTTATGAGGTTGCCTAAGGGAAGGAAGATGCCTCTCTTCTCAAGCTCAACAGAACAACGCACTTTATCACTGCAACGAGAGCAAGACTTCAGGCTGCTTAGAGACGAATGTCTGTCTATTTAGACAATCCCTATGAAATCTACAAATAAGACTCAGTGGTCTCGTTCCCATTAAACTACCTCATATTTATGATAAAATGCATAAAGATCTGTTGTGGACTATGTCAGCTGAGCACTGTGAAGATATGCATTCATGACCCAAGGCTCTTGTTTACAAAAGGAAACCGAAATGTCATTGTACTTTGACCAAAGTCATTCAGTTCTCAACCAACAAAAGTAATGTATAAAGGCACCATAATTCCCAATGATGCCGAGGGCACAAAATTTCATTATAACTTTTGTTTCTAACCTTGTAACAGTTATCAGGTCTTATAAATTTACTATAATACCTGAAAGACTTAACCTGCCACTTTTGCAAAGGGGATGTTACTTTTTCAAAAGAAAGTAATTCGTATTATTAATAAGTTTAGTTTTTGGTCTTCACATTAGAAAAAGCTCTTCAATTTATGCTCACTGTAAAAATGATGAGTTGTAAAACCTGTGTATATCATGCACATGATATAAAATAATCACAAAAGTAAAAATTTACTAAATACTAAAATAAAAATGTATAAAATTCTGATTTCACAAAAAGAGGCTTTGTTGTCAACAACAGCGCAAGTGACCCTTTATACTTCGAATCAAGACACTCTGTTTTTACACAAATTAATATGCAATTCACAATTGCAGTATGACTCAACATACGCTTTTATCTGTCATATATGGTGACCCAGTTTAAAAGAACTTTTCTCCAAGATTTCAGTGTGTGATGTACTTTGAAAATATATGAAAGAACACACATTTCCTTCCGCCTTCCGCTATGTTCATGGAACTTGATGCATGAAGATTTTTTAAATACACAGCATATTATTGGGGTAAGTACTTGTTAACGAAATTAAACATCTGGTGAATTGAGGTTTAATTATTGTTCCTTGTCTTTACAATCATATGATTCAAATGTGTCATTAAATAATGGAGAACGATGAGCCAAGGAATCTGCAGAGGGCTTTTCTGTATATCAAAATAGTTGACTATTTACTAGCAACAACAAAATACTATTTACTAACAACAAAAAAATACTAGGCATCTATTTGCTATGAGGGTCCTTACTGGTTAATATAATAATTCTATATAGGAAAAATAGTTCCTTGCTTATAAGTATTGGTACTTTTACTCACAGCTATTGTAACCTGGAGGACGGAAGGGTATTCCCATAGGAGGAAAGGAATTAGCTATTCTATGGAAGCCAATCTATAAAACCCCAGTAATATGCCTGTACATATATTCAAGATTATTCCAACTATATAAAAAAATTTACTCGTTATAAGTGAGTACAATAATTATAATTACCTATTTGTTATTTTATGGGTACTTATTGACAATGCAAATAAGGAATTTATGAGAGTACGATAAAGATATTGCAGTTTGATATATGCAATTACATAGTTCAATAACAAAAACAATAGTTACCTTTTATTGTTTCAACAATTTATGTATATCAACTACTGTCCTTTACAATAAAAACATGATGATTTTAAAGCTTTGAAACTTAATGTTATTCTCAAGCCAATAAATGAACCATAACTTATAGTATGTTTTTAATACAAAAAGAAAGTAAAATCAAGAAGAGAAGTGTATAAAAATACTGGATTTTTACCATACCACAAATCTGGTAACAAATGGAAGCTTGATACTGCAAGAATCAGGGTCTGTGACACTAAAAGTTCCAAGTAGCTGCTCTGCAAAGTAGAGAAAATTGGCATTAGGCACTGTCAATTCCTGTTTCATCCAGTCATCACCAAATACTCTGCTTCATTTACATTAAGCTGGCTATATGTCATCATGGACATACGCTCCTTGAGCAGCCCACATCACAGAATACAATTAAGACATCTAAAACCATAATTTCAAAATATGGTTTATATATATAAAATATACATATATACTGTATATATATATTATGTACACACATACATACAGTCAATCCCTGGTATCTGCAGGGGATAGGTACTAAAACCACCTGCAAATGGCTAAAACCCGCAAATACTTGACATCCCCCTCTAAAATCGGTTATAACTGCCTATTTTAATAGTTCAAATACCAAAGACCCCGGCTAAAAATGTTTATAACTGCTTGTTTTAATAGTTCAAACACCAAATATACATTAACTATCATCCTAAATCACTTTTATATAATTTCAAAGTAATTTTACAACATTGCCCTTAAAAATATATGACTTACAGCTAAATGTGAAAACTATCAAAGATACCCCTAAGAGAGAGAGAGAGAGAGAGAGAGAGAGAGAGAGAGAGAGAGAGAGAGAGAGAGAGAGAGAAAGAGAAGGAACAAAAATACATAAGCACATTAAAAATATTTAATACACTACTGACAGTACATGCACAATGGTAAATATAGATTATTTCACAAAACAGTATCAGTAAACATTAAACTAAAATCAATCATAAAAATAACAGGGAAAACTCCCTCAGAAAGCACAGAGCGAAAAGCCAATCAGAAACTAGCAAAGCTGATATCCTGCTCTGTGATTGGCTCTTCTAACCCTTCCAGCTAATACCATGTTGTGCTGCAAGCCAATCAGCACTGAGGTAACATATCCTGCTGTGTGATTCGCTACTTCTAACCCTTCCAGCCAATACCTCCAATTCTTTCTATCTATCTATCTATCTCTCACACTCTACAAGTATCCTTTGGCAGAGAGAGAGAGAGAGAGAGAGAGAGAGAGAGAGAGAGAGAGAGAGAGAGAGAGAGAGAGAGAGAGAGAAGGGTTGAACTGAGTTGTTTACATTGGTTTAAACAATTAAAAATGTTGGGACGATAGTTTTTTATGCACATTACAATGATAATAGATTAACACAATAATACAGTATATATATATATATATATATATATATATATATATATATATATATATATATATGAATAGAAGGCCCATAAAACACTATTTAAACGTTGAAACCATATATTTCGGGCACTTGCTTCTGTGCCCCTGTTCACTGGTAGAATATGGACAGGTGGAAAGTTACAATGGTATATATACAAAAACATAAAGGTGTGGCCTTAGGCCTCCGATGGTATGTACGGTTTCACGCGTTGGACATCGGCGTCAGACCCATTTCCGGACTCCATCCGCACATTCCTCCATCTTAAGAAACACCACCTCCATACCATCGGAGGCCTAAGGCCACACCTTTATGTTTTTGTATATATACCATTGTAACTTTCCACCTGTCCATATTCTACCAGTGAACAGGGGCACAGAAGCAAGTTTCCGAAATATATGGTTTCAACGTTTAAATAGTGTTTTATGGGCCTTCTTATATTCATATTACACTGTAGTATTACAGGAAAAGAAGACATTATATATATATATATATATATATATATATATATATATATATATATATATATATATATATATATATATATATATATATATATATCAATCACTCTCCTTTTTCTCTATCCATGTATCTACCTATCCATCTCTCACATTCTACGAGTATCCCTTGGGTAAAGAGAGAGAGAGAGAGAGAGAGAGAGAGAGAGAGAGAGAGACTCTTTGCCCAGGTGCTAACCCCCTTCACGGTCAATATGTCAAAATGTTAAGATAATTGACAGTTAGGCCTTAATCCCTCCCCCTAAATTGGAGACAGGGAAAGGTTAGGTAAAACAATTATTAATCTAAAATCTTACCTAACTTACTATACTTTCCTTGATATTTTGCTGTGTTTACATTATATTAATATTTGAAAATTAGTAAATCATTTATCATAGAAAACAAATACATATATTCATAAAAACTCTCTCTCTTATCTCAGTGAGAGAGAGGGAGAGAAGTCAGAAAGGAAGAGAGAAAGAAATACAACTTATACACTACTGACAACATATACCAAAGCATCGAGCTATAAGCTGTGTGACTGTCTACTTCCAACCGCTGAAGCCAGTGGTTCTCAGTCTTTTTTTAGTGATGGCACCTAACTATGGTAATCATTACGATGGCACCCCTTCCTCACCATCCCACCATAACACATGAATTAATTTGTAAAGTCCCCACTCTACGGGTTCTCGATGATAAACATCCCGTTTTCTGCAGTGCCTTCACATGCGACCGCAGGTCGGACGAACACAATCTTATTATCATTATTGTGATTTGTATATTTATTATCTGTTCATTTGCCCTCATACCACATATATGTGACAGAGTATTTTTATGTCCAACCAGTTATTGTTAATCATCATGTTTTCTGTTTGTACCTGTCCTGCTTTGTGTAGAGAAATAGTTTGACTCAGGTCACCTGTAAATTTTTGTACCTGTGGTCTCTGCGTATACGCAGACGTCCGCACGCCGCTTTATAAGCGGGTCGCTTCATCAATAAACCAGCAGTACTTGTCTTCCTGCTCATTATTTCGCACCTCTCTCACAGTGGTGACCCCGGAATAGTTCCCGGAGCCATTAACGGACCCAAACGGCGACTTAAGTCTTGGCCCGCTGAACCAACCCATGCCCCTAACGGACTAACTATGGCGTTCTAACAAAGCATTCGGGCGTTACCGACCCTCCTCAGCAAATCACCAGCGTCATTAACGGACCCCCACAGCACGCTCCCAAGCGAGTACTGATGCGAGTGTTCCCTCACACTCCAAGTGAGAGCGCGGAATAAGCATGGACACAGACATCCCCAACCACATACAAATTACCGCGAACTTCTCGGAGGCGGACGTCTCCCTCGCGCAACCCCATCCCACACGCTCCTCTACGCCGGTGCCCACTCCCCGCACGATGCCCCTCCTGACGGACCAACCAAGGGCAGCCCTCAGCATAAAGCTGCCGCCATTCACCCATCAGAACCCAGCGTCCTGGCAATACAGGGTCGAGGGGCAATTTAGGGTGGCAAGCCCAACCAACGAGGTGTTGAAGGCAGACACCGCCATCAAGTGGTGGAAGATGACACAAGAGGAGGAAGTGAGGCAGGAATTTAATGAAAGTATTGAGGGAAGTTAAATTACGAGAGGGAGTGCAAGAATGGTGGAATCACAACAGTATGGTGATAAAGAGAGTGGGTGTAGAGGAGTTGGGAAAGACATCTGGAAAGAAATCTCCTGATGATAAGGAAACCTGGTGGTGGAATGATGAAGTGAAAGAGGTGGTAAAAGCCAAAAAAGATGCAAAAAAGATCTGGGAAAAGTATGGACAGCAAGAGGATAAGGAGAGGTACCAAAGACATAAGAAACAAGTACAGAAGGCAGTTGCACAAGAAAAGTCATGAGCATTAGATGACATGTACAAAGAGCTGGAAACACCTGAGGGGGAGACAAAAATTCACAGAATTGCAAAGTCGAGGAACAAGAACACCAAAGACCACTCCCATATAAAACAGGTTAAGGATGGGAATGGAGTAGTTTTACGCAACGAGGATAAGATAAAGAAGCGGTGGAAGGAATATTATGAACACCTGTTAAATGAGGAAAATCTTTGAAGATGGATTCCAGAACCCTGGTATGACACATATTATTACCAGGAAGGAAGTAAAGAAGGCACTAAAGAAGATTAAGAATGGTAAAGCAATAGGACCAAATGGAATTCCTGCTGAGGTGTGGGAGAGCCTGGGAGAAGAAGGAATAGACATGCTGTGGGACCTAGCAAAGAAAATATACAGTCAGGAAAAGATACCAAAAGAATGGAGACAAAGCTTTATTGTTCCTATCTATAAAGAGAAGGGTGACATCCAGGATTGTGCAAAATACAGAGGAATAAGTTAATGTCTCACACCATGAAAATCTGGAAAAGAATAATGGATTAAAGAATTAGAGGAGAAACATCTGTACGTGAAGAACAGTTTGGTTTCATGCCAAGAAGAGGATCGACAAATGCAGTGTTTGCCCTCCAACAGATGATGGAAAAACACCGGGAAAAGCAGAAAGGATGCATATAGTATTCACATACCTGGAAAGGGCATATGATAGAATACCATGCCAAGAGGTTTGGAGGTGCATGAGAGTAAACGGAACACCAGAGAAGTGTGTGAGGTTGATCCAAGATATGTATGAAGGAGCAAAAATGCAGGTTAGAAGCAGAGTTGGGTTAACTGAATGGATACCAATACGAGTTGGTTTACATCACGGATCTGCTTTAAGTCCATATCTTTTTGACCTGATAATGGATGTGCTATCTCCAGGAACGAGAGACCAATCTCTGTGCATGTTGTTTCCTGATGACATCGTGTTATGCAGCACCAACAAAAGGGTAGGGGAGTAAAAACTAGAGCAATGGAGGAAGGTACTGGAAGACAGAGGTTTAAAGATGAGTAGGAAGAAGATTGAATACCTAAGTTTTAATGAAGATTGAGACTCCGAGATTAGTATGGAAGGGACAAGGGTGAACCAAGTAGAAAAATTTAAGTATCTCGGTTCAACAGTGGCTGATGATGGAAATTTGGATGTAGAAATAACACACTGAGTGCAGGCTAGATGGAAAAATTGGAGAAAGATGTAAGGTGTTTTGTGCAACTGCAGAATCAATATAAAGGTTAAAGGAAGAGTGTATATGGCAGTAGGGAGACCAGCTTTGGTGTATAGAACGCAAGAGAAGAAGCTGGATGCGGTACAGATGAAAATGCTCAGGTGGATGTGTGGAGTAACAAAATGGACAGGATAACAAAATGAAAGAATAAGAGGAACTATTAAAGTCTCAGAACTATCAAAGAAGGCCCAGGAAAGAAGACTACAGTGGTATGGCCATGTGATGAGAAGGGATGAGACATATGTAGGGAGGAGTGATGTATATGGAGGTGCTTGGTGGGAGAGCAAGAGGAAGACCAAACCGAAGGTGGATGGATGTAGTTAGAGGATATCTGAGAGACAAACAATTGTCAGAGGACGATGTGTTTGACCGAACCAGACGGAGGAAAACTGTAAGAAACATCGACCTCACATAGAAGTGGGAAAAGATGCAGAAAAAGAAAAAAAAAAAAA